>NW_010310533.1:0-58174 GCF_000700745.2 Antrostomus carolinensis
GGAATGGGGGTTGCAGTTAGTTCACCTCTGCCGTTCTTCCTGGGATGAAAGTCCAGGAACAAGATGTTCCAACGCAAGTTTCCCCTGGAGTCACAGAGTTCAGCTCCCGGCTCTGGCTTGAGGACATCCACAGGGGCAGACTCACCCCCCACTCTGGGGGTCCACTCCCACTCTGGCATCAAGCAACTCTCGGGGTCTCAATTCAGTGACACTTTCCCTCAGACTCAGCTTGTCTGCTCCAGTGTGGAGTCCTCCATGGCCTACATGTGGGTCTCTGCTTCGCTGTTGAATCTCCACGGGCTGCAGGAGACTTCCTTTGTCTTCTACTCCATGCAGTTGAACTCGGTGACTTGAGGTCCTCTGTCTTTCCCCCTCCTCCTCATTCCTCTGGCAACAAAGCTCTCTCTCTGTCTTTTGTTTAGGCTGATGGTCATCTTTTGTTTAGGTCAATGGCCTCTCCTCCAGGTTGTCTCCCCCAGCTTCTTCTTTTCAGGACAGTCCTTCCCCTCACAAACATGGATTCGCAGAGGCATTTCTCTAGTGCTCATTGGACCAGCCTGGGCTGGGGGAGTCTCCACCTTGGAGCCAGGGGAGCTTTTCGCTCTCAAAAGGTGGCCCTTTCCTCACTACCAAAAAAACCCGCTCCCCTCCTCTCCTCCCCTCCAAACCCAACACACATGGTCACAGCAACCTGCAGCCCATTGATGTCTGGCCATATCTGCAGTCATGTTTCTGGATAGCAGATGATGAGAGGGAAGAAAGGGACAAAGACAGAAAGCTGTGAGAGAAGAGCCTGAGATGAGAGAGGCACCCCACTTGTCCACATGCAGGACAAACTCTGCCCCAACAGATATTTAAGCCTATTTCTCCACTTAAGTCTACAAAAGGAGTAAGGTAAAATAATCCAACACTAGGGCTCTCTGTGATTCAAGACACAATACTATGTGTATCAGAAAATAAAAAGCTTTTGTTTGTATTTGGCTGGTATCTATGAATCACAGTTACCACAAAGATTGTCACCAACCTTTGCACCATCTTTGATGGTCCACAGATGTCCCCTGCTGCTGGTTCATTTCAAGTTTGAGCTGGTTTAGTGAAGAGACATTGCAGATGGCAGGATTGCAGATGGCAGGTCTGATGTCCATTATCTTAACTGTCTTTTACTTTACATACTGCTTCTTGCTTTTTAAAGCTTTTCTTTTTTTTCCTTTTTTTTTTTTTTTTTTTTTTTTTTTTTTTTTAGATTTGGGCAAAAAGGGGGTGAAATAGTGCTATTGGGAATTGGTGATACTGCCAAATTGCTCAGTGGTATTTTTACAGCCAGATACAATGACTCAAAAAGGAACAAAGCAAAAACACTCTAATATTTCCTTCCCCACCCCGGTTTCCTGAATGGTTGAATCTAATCTATGCAATAAGGAGTATCTCTTCCAGTCCAAGGAAATATTTCAATGTGATAAGCTAAAGAAGATATTGAAGACAGTGAATAACTGCCCTTCTCCCACTATGCTGTTTACTGATTTTATTATCAGATTATTGCAATGTGGTTTACTGTTTTGTTTTTTTTATTTTAAATGACAAGCTGGTACACTAGCCCTACATGACTTTCACTCTCTTGAATGAAACATCTCCTTGATTCAGAAATCACTTATTTCACCAGGAGTGGGGCCTCCTCTGTCAGGCACCTGATGTAGAGCAGGTCCCTCAATGTGCAGCACTGCTTTTATTTCTCTGCAAGTCATAGATTTTAAAGACAGGATTCACCACAAACCTTCAAGCCAATGTCCTTTTTGTATGGACCACAGGACTTACTGAGATCAGTTCCTGCTTCAGGACCAAAGACAATGGTTGGAATAAAACAAATCTTTCTGGAAAAACTTCCAGTATAAACAATTTTTTTATCCATTGTGAGCTGTTACAATTATGAAGTACTCTCTTACAGTAAATTACTTTTAATTAAATTTTATTTCCAACCCCAGCCACTGGATCTTATTTTGTGTCTCTGTCTGCTGACTGAAACAGTCTCTCCAGTCAGCTCTTAACATATAGATGGCTATAGGTTGTAATCAAGCCACCTTCTGCCTTGATGGTCCCTTTAGACCGCTCTCTATCGGGTACACCTTGCAGTCCAGCATATTTTTGTGCTTTGTTTGTCAATAGCCTCAGGAACATCAACATCACTGTAAGATCTGTAACTCCCACCTGCTTCCTTTCTTCCCCAGTTCTCTTTCCCACTATGCACAGAAACTCAGATATATCAGAAACACCTTTAGATGATCAACGTACCCCTGTGCAAGAGTATTTTGAGACCAGAGTTTTTCCCATCTTTGGTGCGCCTGGTACATGCCCTGTTGATTCTGCATCACCCTTGTTGCCTGATAAAAGTGTTATGCAGTACCAACTCAAGTCCCCGGGATCAGCATCAGGCTGACAGATCTATGAATTCTCCAGGTCATGCCATTTATCATGCTAGCTTTCTCCCAGGTATCTGGAATTTCCCCAGTGTGCCAAGATGCATTTTCTTTGGCTGACTTTTTTTTTCAGACTGTTGCATACAGGTTACTCAGATCTTTGCCTGACTTTATTATCTGCCGTTTAGCCTCCTGTTTAGTTACAACTAGAACAAGAACTATGCGATCACTGATGGTTGACATGAATAAATGATTAGGGTGTGTCCCCCCCCCCAGACATACAATAAAAATATTACAGAATAAACCTCATTTTAATTTTTTCTTATTGTCAGTTTTACTATTTCCATCTTGTAATAGACTCATGTCATTGTTAGTATCCTTTATGTTCTGGAAATACTTAAATGAAATCCCAAACATACAACAAAATACTCAACAGTCAAATTTCCTCAGCTATGCTTGTCATGGTTCTCCTTGTGACCTGTTGCTCCTTTTACCAATTTTCTCCAAAACCTATCTTCTAATTTATATGTATTGTCATTAAGCACTTTTTGCATTTTCTCTTGGGGCCCAAGTACACATACGCATAAGAAGTTTTACTTCTCTTCTGAGGGAGACCATTTAATGACTGCAGATTTCTTTCTTGGGTGTGGCTTTTTTGGGCATCCACTTAAGTATTATCCAATGATTCTCAATCATCATTCAGATTTTCCCATTAATAAAGTCTTTCTCCCAGCTGAATTTCTCCCAAGCATTGTTTTCAGCTAAAATGAGATTTTTTCTTTAAGGCACAATGAATATGCTTTATTGGCTTGGACTTCATTCTGTTTGGACATAACAATAAATATAATCCTGTTGTCATCAGTTATACCCAAGCCATTGCTAATTTTTTTGGTTTATAATCAGTCTCACAGCTGTAGTAAAGACAAGATCTAATGTAGGAGATTTCCTAGTTGGATGTAGCACTGAAATTGTTATCTGTAATATTTGCAACTATAGCTTTTCTCTCAGGTTGGTTTAGTACAAAAAATTAGGACTATTTCAGAAAATCAGGGTACTCAACATAAAAACCCTGACAACAAAAAAAGGCCAAGAAAATAGCCCATGGTTCTCTCTAGTGGCCTGCAAAATCTCCCAGTGTCTAAAGTGTGCAATCAGATCAGCCTGATGCAGCACGTAGTACCTCTGTGGAGCGTACATCGCCATGCTGTGCAGATACCTAAACAGAAGAGACCCAGACCTGGTGGGTTGGAGCTACATCAGCCCAGTGGCATAGTCCCTTGATGCCTTCAAAGAACTTTCTCTCTGTGCACCCTCAGTAAGTTCACAGATGATACCAACTAGGGCGACAGTTGTTGATCTGCCATAAGGTAGGAAGGCTTTGCAGAGGGACCTGGACAGGCTGGATCAATGGGCTGAGGCCAATGGTATGAAGTTCAATAAGGCCAAGTGCCAAGTCCTGCACCTGGGTCACAACAACCCCATGCAACAGTACAGGCTTGGGGAGCAGCGAGCAGAAATGGATCTGGGGGTGTTGGTCAACAGCCGGCTGAACATGAGCCAGCAGTGTGCCCAGGTGGCCAAGAAGGCCAATAGCATCCTGCCTTGTATCAGGAATAGTGTGGCCAGTAGGACTAGGGAAGTGGTTGTCCCTTTGTATTCGGCACTGGTGAGGCTGCACCTCGAGTCGTGTTCAGTTCTGGGCCCCCCACTACAAGAGGGACATCGAGGCTCTGGAGTGTGTCCAAAGAAGGGTGACAAAGCTGGTGAAGGGTCTGGAGAACAAGTCTTATGGGGAGCAGCTGAGGGAACTGGGGTTGTTTAGTCTGGAGAAGAGGAGGCTGAGGGGAAACCTTATTGCTCTCTACAACTACCTGAAAGGAGGTAGTTTATTGTTATCAGTATCATCAAAAGGATTAAAAACGAAGATGCACTTGAAGAAAAGGTTTGCAAACACAGGACCTAAAAAAAGTCCCCTGGGTGCCTGCATCTGCCTAACACAGAGAGATGAGGTAAACATAACTGCCTCATAGCAGGTCCTGCAGCTCGCTTTGTATCTAAGGAATTAGCTTTTTCTGGTCTACCACTGTTATTTGTCATTCTCTCAGATTCATTTTAAAAGTCTAGTTACTCAGTGCTACATGCAAAAAGTGGTATTATTTTGTGCCTCAAATTTCCTCATATTCTCTGTTGCATTTTTTGTGCTGCGGTGGGGAGTGATGTATGATATAAAAGGCTATCCTGCTCTGTGAAAATTAAATATGAATATATATCTGCATGTAATAGAGAGGAAATATTTTTTGAAAAGTCTTAGATGAAAAGCTGAGCCTTCAAACTACCATTTCTCACACCTGCTTTCAGTACACTGCCAGCATCCACAATGCTAACCTATTCCACAAAGGCTGAAAAAGGTAGCAAGCAGGACTTGCATGATTATTTCATTTTTTAAAAGAACAACATTTTAAAACATTTATCTCATTTATGCATGCACACATACAGAGTACTAGATCATTTTCTACTCTTGAGTTTAGCTTGCAGCATCCTCAGTGTCCACAAGACCTTTCCTTCCTTGGAAGACTTTTCCAAACAATCCAGAAGAGTTCAGATTTTGTTGTACGATGATTTTTTTTCCCTCTTAACTACTTAATCCTTTCTTTCTTTTATATTTTTTCAAGTCTGCTGGCACTTGCAGGAGCAGCCTGTGTTCACACTGTAGGCCACCAGTAGCTGATTCAATAACACAGGAGCACAAACACACACAGACTCACTGACACACACACGCATGCACACACAGAGCTCCACAGAAAAGTGATTAATGACCAGTTTTCATGTCAGAACTGTGATATTTCTGGCTGAACAGCTTTCTACCCATTCTTTTTGGTACAAAAGCCATGGCATAAAGATAAGAGGCAGAGCACTTAAGACATGTTTACAAAGATTAAACCACTGACTTGGCTTTAGTTAAAGTAAATTCTCCTGCTTCCCACTGTGCAATGAAGGTTTACAAAGGGAGTACTGGCAAAGGTTGCTTCGTCTTCTTTCCTGGCACTGCCTGTTGGCTCCAAAACAAATGCAGGACTTAAACCACATAAAAGGGCAGCAAGGTATTAGCACTTTTGAGGGGTTCAGCATCTGACACATTCCTAATCTGCCTGGGTAGGTTTTAGATCTGAGCCGCTGCAGTGCCTTTATAATGACACGGCAATTTAACAAGCCTAAAATTCGAGCTTCGCTCTGCAGATGAGGAGTCACCAAGCCCAGTGCTGAGTCCGTTTTGCTGCCATTGTTACCGGTAGGACTGCCCACTGCCCTACTCTCCCCCACAGCCGGGGAGGTGCAAGGGGCTCCAAAAATCATATTGTGTTGTAGACTAAAATGCCCTCATTTGCCCTAAAATTGAGACCATAGCAGATCGACCTGAGGAGGGATTTTAGGAGGTGATAAATGGAGAAAATTGCACAACTGCTGTCATAGCACAGAGCTACTTTGGATTTTCAGACTAGAAAGGTTAGTTTGACAGTATTTTTAGAGAACTGACAGAACTGAAGACGAGATGTTACCAAGGGGAAGGGGCTACCTGCTCAGAAACCCCTGGGAGCAGAGCATGGCAGAACGACTGTGGACCAGCAGGGAGGATGAGTAACAGCAGAAAATAAAAGGGGATGTCTGGAACACAAGTCCCAAGAGAATAGATCAAAAAATAAATAGGTAAGACTCCCCCCAACAATTATTTAAAGATCTCAAATACATCTGGAAGTTTTGTATTTATGTATTTGCATTAATGTTAGTGTGATGCACTATTCTGCATAGCTTGCAGAAAGACATTGTCTTGGCTGTGGCAGGAGAGTAGGAAAGGGCAAATGTCATGTCAATCTCTAAACAGATTATGCATCTATCAGATTATTCCTCTCAGAATTTGTTATTACAACAAATAATGATATAATAACAGCAAACAAGCACAGAGAAAGGAAAGGAGTTGAATTGCACCCTTTCACTTTAGTCTGTCTTTTGTTCCTGGTAAGAAAAAGAGTCACTGAAGTCAGCTTTGGGAGGTGTAATCCAGAGGAAGATATGGTGGGGCAGAAAGGCTGTACTGAGAGAATATTGTCTTGCCAGTCAAAGTGGAAGGACATATGGGCTAGGTGCAGCACAGCCTCTCCCAGGTTCAGTTGTGTTCAATATTTTTATTCATGCCCCAGACGATGGAACAGAGAGGATATACAGATGGCAGCCAGCAGGGAGGGACTGTCAGGAGTTTGGAGGACAGGATTAGAATTCAAAATGATCTTGGCAAACTAGTGTTTTTAAGGTCTAATAGAAAAACATGCTACTCCAGAGACAAGCTTATAGATTCTGCATCTCGCCAGGAATAACTAGCTATATACTGCAGGATGCTGAACAGCTGCCTGGAGAGCAGTTCTGCAGAAAACCATCTAGAGGCTGTAGAGGATCACCAGCTGAACAGCAACTTTCTGTTGTTGCAGAAGAGGGTAGCCCCAGACTGGCAGTGCACAAACAGAATTACACCCTGTGAGACATGTAATCATTTTTCAGCTCTACAAAGTGCCTGTGAATACCTGTGTACAGTCTGGGGCACTGTTCTCCAAGATATGATTGAGTTGTACTAAATGGAGACAACAGCAAAAGGGCTCATTGGAGGTCTAGAAAGATGATGCAGGAGAAGAAGATTAAAATAATAGGGCTGCTAGAAAAGAGAGGACTTTCTGTCATGACACATGGGAGAACAAGAGACAGGCATAGATCAAAGGAAGGACGACTGAGGTTAGAGATCAGGTAACACTTTCTAATGCTAAAGGGGGGGTCACACAGGAACAACTGAACCATGGCATGTCCACCATTGTAGGCTTTTGAAAGGATTGCTGAAGTATCTGAGATGGGGCTGAACCCAGCTGACAGCAGAGGGATGGTCCCTCCATCCAAATGGAGTCAGATGTTACGTCCCAGCCCACTTCCCCAGGTGACACTCAAACTACAGTTTCTAAATCTCAAAATTGCCTCTCAGCACTTACCTCAAGGCAGGAGAATTCTGCAGTGGAAGGACCCAAAATGCAACCCTTTCTTAGAGTCTCTCACAATGTCCCATCTCCTTCATGATACTGGCTTCTGGGGTCCCATCCTTTAACACCCATCTCCCCCTCTTTGTGATACAGGGAGTTGGGTCAGTCATAGAGAGTCTGGGGATCTGCACAGGGACATTGCAAGCCTGGGAGGCATATTCAGTAGTCTGCTGGGTCAAACTGCTGCCATAATCATTGGGCTAAGCTTGTTTCATTAGGAATGGGGTGAAATAAGTCTTACTTGGCAAAAATGTTTCCTCCAAATCAACAAGTGAGTCAGAACTAGAAGAAAAAAAAAAAGATGATCAGTGAGATGTCTCTGCTAACCCCATACATTGTGGCTTCTGTTATAATGCATATATTGGGCAAACAAAATCTCTGGGAACCTATTTTCTTAAGAAACAAATAAGCTTTGAGTCAAAAGAGGATAAAAGCAGGCTTAGGGCACAGATCTAACAACAACTTCCAAAAAACACACAAAAGAGAAATTAATGATTTTAGAAGGATTTTTACTTCTATTTCAAAGCAAAACAATGTTTTAACATCAATTTTCAGCCAATAGTGTTAGTGTATGCTGGCAACTATAAACGTTTATCTCACCCGAAAAAAAAAAAAATCCACTTTAAAAAAATTGCAGACAATCAGTGGGTTAGTGTCTTGAGGGATTTAAAATGCATGATGTGCAACCCGGTTATCAAAATTCATAAAGGAATGACTGTGCTTTAAGACTTTTCAGAGGAGGTACAATACATTCTGCTCACACTCAAGAACGCGAGCGTGGCACAGCCAGCTGGGTTTTTAAATGCCTACCATTGTGGTTTGCTCCATCCATCAGTCAGTCAGCTCCCAGATAAAGTTTCTTGCAGCATTCATTTCTGAGCTTTAATGCTCTTAAAAACCAATGAACTGTTGATTATGGGGGTGCCTCAGACTGTCAAAGGGTTTCTTTTACCCTTGTTACATGGCTTAGCTGTTGAGGGGGGGAAATAAGCAGACAAGAACAAACTGAGGAAACATCTAAAGACCATGAAAGGTCATATTTTCAACACAGACTCCCACACGGCCCTTTTGCAGAACTTGCAGGCACATCTATTTGCATTTGGCAAGCGGATAAATGAACAGAAAGATGACATTTTATACAGGCATTTGCAGTTACTTCTTTGTTGTGCACAAAGAAGTTGCACAACCGTGCAATTTTCTGTGCACAAAATGGATGCAACTGCAAATTCTTCAGGTGCATTTAAAAATGCTTTTAAAAACCTGCATATGACTCTTTCAACATGGAATTCACTGTTCTCACTTCCACTTTTTCCTTACCTCACATCTTTAGCCAGAATCATTAAAAATACACAGGGCTCACAGAGAAGTAGGAGCCTCAGCTCTGAATCTCCGTGTTTTTCTGTGTTTGAATAAAACGTTTAATGTTACTTGAGCTGGCGAGAAAGGTGGGGGGTTGTGTGTGTCTTAGTAGAAATTAATGTTTTGGTTGGCTGGACAAGCTCAGGAAATTTCTGTAGTGAGCATGATGAGAGAGGATGTTTGGCAAGATGTTTTCTAACAGCTGGTACAGGTGAAGGATTAGGGGGAAAAATGCTTAAGAGCTTTTGCCCTGATTTTCTACTTTGTACCCCTCTTAGACATACAAGCAATTTTAGAGTCTAATCCAAATATCCCTGAAATCCATGGGTCTCTTTCCACTGGCTCAATAAGAATTGAAACAGGCACTCCAAATGTTGTGTTAGTTATTAAAAACATTTTGACATTCCTCCTCTCCCTCTTAAACACAACTATTTTGGGTAGAAGTAGCAGATACTGGCCTCTCTGTCCAGCCTGGGCTTGAAGAAACCACCCAGGTTTCTGCCCATGGTAGGATCAAATGATGTGTCAGGGTCCCAACATGGCAGGTAATGGGATGAGGTGCCCCACTGGTTCCCCCCTTCTTGCATGGGTGGGAGATGGGGGAAGAAAGGCCACAAAGGGCACAGACCTTGAAACTGCCTGATGGCAAAGGTGGTATGGAGAGGGATACACATGGCAATGTGTTTGGACATGATGTGATGTCTTTTGTGGGACATAAAGGATGGGCATAGTCCTTTCCTTAGCCAGTGCCTTTGCCTAAGGCTTCTTGCTGAGCTGCATGATGCAGTGAGAGAGCAGGATCAGGCTTTAAAACTCAACATAGTTTATTATACAGAGAGTTTCCAGCAATTGTCTTCATGCCATTCCTCAGCAATATAGCTCTGCTACACCATAAACACTTCAGGATATCCCTGATATATTTGGTATTTGTAATATATAGAGACTTCTGCAAAGTGAACATTTACTGACTCCAGAATTGGTTTTATTTAGGTCATTATGAAGGTCAGAATTATTGTAAATCTACACAAATCAAAACAGCCTTTTGGCATGGCTCTGACATTTAAACCAAGTTAATAAAAACAATTATATATAGTATTCTGGTATCATTTAATCTTAGGAATCCATAGTGAGCACAAAGACCAAAATAAACTCTCATAACACACATGCTTATTCACATATTAAGATTCCCTGAGACTGTTCTACATTACTGATTTTCATATGCTTGGAAAATAAGAAGGCTTTTTCATATTCATGCTCAGTGAGTGAAAACACATCACTCAGGAGACCATCTGCTTCTCTCTGGAGCGTGGATCTTGACCTTAACACGTCAGGCTGCATACAGACTCCGAGGGGAAGAGATGTTATTTGGGTGCTTCAGCGCAATCTTAAGAGCCTGGATAATTCAGGCAGCATTCAGGGGATTCAGTGTTAGTTCAGCTGCTACAGCAGCCAAAATTATGGGAGACAATTTAAGTTTTCACCTATCTGCCTTGGTACAAATATTCTGCCACAACCCATTTGCCATGTTACTCTGACTCATTTATATAGGGACAAACCCGGGTCCCCAAGAAACAGATGAGAGTTTTGCCACCAACTTCCCTGGGATCAGGATTTAGCCTGCAGCAAGGAAAAGAAAAAAAAAAAAAAAAGAAAAGAAAGAAAAAAAAAAAAGAAGAAAACTAGAGGCAGCAAGTCCATCTGGAGAGTGGCAATCTGCCCACCCCCTCGGTGCCCACAGTCAGCACAGCCGGAACAAAGGCAGGTGAGGGGAGAGGGGTAGTTTGGGCACACACTGCTTTAACCATCCCTGGCTCCCCAGGCTCCCAGGAGAACGCAGCACCTCCTGGGGCAGCCTCTCTGGAGGGAGCCGCTCTCTCTTCCATCAGTTTGAATGGAGATCTGGAAGAGGCAACTCTGCAAGAAGTGCTACCATCTCCGAGGGGCTGCAGGATTAAAGATGAAAAAGATCTGCTGAGTCAGGGGGAGAGAAAGGAGCCACCTTTAGCACATCTCACAGCTCAAAGTGTCAAGGTGCTTTGGCTTGCAAGGCTGTGCAAGAAGGGGGAGCTCAAACTCCTTTAACATTTGCAAAAGCCATATTACTTCCCAGAGCTGATTCCTGAAGGGACTTTCGAAACAGGTCCCTGACAGGTACCTCCCTGCTGAGAACATACCCCCTTCTCCACGGGCTGTTAAGACAATTGCAAAAGAGCATTTTGATGGGGACCAGATGCAATGGGAAGAAGAAAAGTGCCATGCTGGGTCACTCCCCTGGAGGTTTAAGGGCATAAAGACCACAATGCACAACACAAGCCCTAGTGCCTTGCAGCAAATTAATTCCTGACTCAGGGTTCAAAAGCTGAGGCTGCACCACAACAAGGTTATCCTAGATGGGGTAACTCCAGCACAGATACATACACTGTAGGTAGCCTGGGTAATAGCAGGAGGAGGAGAAGCTACAGAAACCCTCCAGGGACCTGAAGTATTCAGGCAGCAGTTCCCTGCTGCCATGCCTTCACTGTGTGGTTACCTAAATCAGAGTTAAATTACCTTGAGCAACTTGTACTTTGCTGGGGCAAAATTATTGGTCCTGACTGCTGTGCCAGCATTGCTTCAGGTCTAGGCTGTCATTGGACTGTCTCAGAGTCAAGATACACCCCACCTGCCTTGAAACAAACTCTTTGAGCTCACAGCAGTTTAACATGAACTGTGCAGGCAGTGCAATACGGGACTAGAAGGGTTTTACAAACGGAAGAACATGGAAGAGAAAACTGGCCTGACTCAGGGTAAAAGCCCAATATAGTCCCACTACAAAAATTACGTGAATGCAGCTACCAGTGTCAGTGAGAAAACTGTTCATAGCAACTTGTATCAAGGAAAGAAGAAAATTAGAGGCAGTAAATCCACAAGGTAGAGGGTTTTGTTCCTTGTATATGTGTTCAAGCCAATCTTGACACTTGCCTCTACTGTCATGAAAAGTCCCATAGTGAGTTACATGTATTGAGGAGCATGATCAAATCCCATATATGCATTAAATGACCACACATACTAAGTGGCACAAGGGAAATGATAGCAGAAGGCAGCATCCCTCTCCACGTCTCAAAAAGGAAGTAACAGATGCACAGAGTGAATGTTTTCTTGTACAAGCATTCACAGTGGCGCTTCAGGATCAAGACAAGAAGCACCTCCAGAAGCATAACTTTAAACATCTCAAAGACACAAAAACAACTTCCAGTCTTTGAGAAGCCCAAAGGGAGCAAAGCATTACCTGGTAATAGTTACGGTGAAAGACAGCTTTCTCATCCTGAGGAATCAAAGGAAAAAGCTGAACTGCATTGACAACACACAGTCTTTGAGGAATAAAAACTATAGACTGGAATATCAACCAAACAAGTCTGAGACTCTAGAAAACTCATGCTTGAAAGAGATGCGGGTGGCTTGTGGCCCAGTGGGAGACCACTAGAAATATTGTTAACAGAACTGCAAGGCAGTAGAGCAATACTGGGAAGGAATCTAGGTATAAAGAACAAGGGATGGCTTGATAAAGATCCTGAAAAGTCTTAGAAAATCAACATGTGACAAGGGTCACATGCTGCTAGACTCACAAGATTATATTTATGAGGTGGAGGAGACAGATCAGGAGAGTGTTCCTAAGAGAATCTGACCAAGGAGATTGCATGGAGGGTGTCAGCCACAAGGAGCTTGGACACGTGGCAAGATTGGAGTCCTCCAAATTTCAAAGCTTCTCCTTGTACGAAAGAGGAGTAACATGGGAAGGGGCGTTAGCTCTGACAAATATCAGTACACAACCTGCCACCCCCATGCTTGTAGCCCAAGGCCTGAGTGCTCTGGGAGATACCCAAGCAGCTGCTCAGCTGTGAGCACAGGAGCAGCCATAGCAGGTCAGAGCACTTTGCTGTTATCCCCAAAGGGACAGTGACAAAGGAGAAAGACTGATAACATCTTTCCAGCGCAAGGCGCAGTTCTGAGCCAACTCACAAAGCCATCCCAGCTGTAATCAAAATTAGGGCTTAGGAAAGGTCCAGAGCAAGGTTTTGGTAATGTCCTGTTCTTGCCATATTATTAAAAACAGGAGAGGATAAATTTAGTCAAAGACTTTCTGAACTAGATTTATTGATTCAGAGGATTGAAATGATTGCAGGGGAATAGCAGGTCCCATGCCTGAATGTGCACAGGAGGGACTGAGCAGAGGCAGAAGTGTCTGGGATGTCACCTTCTCCAGTGCAGTCTGCAGAGGCATAGTCTGTCTGGAGACACCCTTTACCGAGAAGACAGTAGCCAAGTATCCATGAAATCAGAGGGCTAAACCTTGGCAAGGGTGGCCTGCTCATCAAAATGCTCTGTCTGAAGTTATGTGGACACATTAAGTCTTTCAGCACTTAACTTGGGAACAGAACAGGGAATAAATATCCAGGGACCACAAGGATGTAGCTGGGGATGGAACTGACCCAAATTTTCTTGCTATTATTGTTGTTATTGTTTTTCTATTTGTTCCTATTACAGAATACGAAGGGTTCGGTCTTGTCCCAACAGCAAAGCTGGCCTATTTGGAAAACCCAGTCCCCCATGCCTGTCAGGATTGAAAAGCTGTTGCATGGGCTAAAATTTGTGTTTTGACATTACAAGTTTGGAAAATTTCAGAGATTAAATAAGCCAGAGCCATCAGGGTGTGGGGAGGAGAAAGGAGAAAGATTTAAAAAGGTTACAAAACTGTAGATATAAAACTGAGGAAAGTTAAGTATTTATTGCAAATCACATTTGATAAAATACAGAAAGTATTCTGGTTTGGTTTCTGATTTCATTTCCCATTTTAAGTTAAATGGAACTACTAAAAATGTAATTTTACTGCAGGAGGTAGGTCAAAGTGTGCAAAGGCATGCAAGAAAGCAGTGCTCTTCAGATTATAAATACTGGCAGCATCGGTCATTAGCTGTAGTGAGGTCTTCACACTGCCTAGTTTGTAAATTAATTCAGAATAAATTTTGAACTTGAAAAGCAGGATGTGCTTTATTCTAAAATGAGACACAGAAACATTAAAGAAAATGACAAGATTAAAATGATCTGTAAACGGCTCCCTGTGACCAGACCAATAGGAGCATTCAACATAGAATTAGCTTAAAATTAGCTCTAGTTTTAATTCAGAGCTGTCATGGCTCTGAGTTATTATCCACCATGCTCTGTGTCAGCTGCTGCGGGACCTGCTGAAACCTGGGTCTGGCATTTCAGCGTCCTGGCCTGTCAAGCTTCTTTCTACAGAACAGGGCAGTTTTGCAAGAAGTCTTTACAAAATATTTTAATAATGAAAACTTTAAAAATACACAGCTGTTTTGCAAAACCCTTGTAACAAAGACCCCTTTGAGATCAGCTCCACACAGGCTCTGTAGTGGATGTGCTACCATCAGTACTCTCAACAGAGACATTATGGAGCCTGGCGTTCTCTCCATGCCTCTTTCACCCCCCGGGTCTCCTGCCTGGACCTTGTCCCTTTCAGGCACTGCTGCCTGCTCAAATTCCCGCTTCAGCCCCTTTATTTGGGTGCCAGCAACTGCTTCCAGAGGTTAGGCACATCTGCCCTTTGGGGTGACCTCCTCAGAGGGCTACTTGTCCTGCCTCACTGCTGCTGTGGCTCAAACAGGACATGCTGGGGCATCATCTGGGGTGAAATTCAGCTCCCAGCTGAACTTGGTAATGCTGAAGAAAAGAAGTCCCTGGGACCTACAAACACTTGGGTTCCATTTAACTCCCAGATGAGCATCTGAGCCCCCGCTGTTTTAAACCAACCTTTCTGCACATGGACCAACATCTGTTTGCATGCTGGGAGCTTGGTACAGGGTGCTGCTGTGCCCAAAACCTGCATATTGGAGGTTGGCATCAAGCTGGATTCCTCGATCATTCTTATCAATGAGTGTTTAGGGGAATCCATTTTCCAGAATTAGTAGTTTATTGGGATTTGAATAGTTGCAGGGAGTTCACTGCTGTAAATAGGGTAGTGTCTGACTAGGAAATCTATTTATGGTGCTTTTATTAGTGCAGGGAACATGGGGATTCAGCTTTTCAGCGTTACCAGTATTTCCCTTAAGTGGTCATTAGAAGAAATAACTCCTACATTCACAAGCACTGCTATCTGTATGTAAGCTGTGTTTCCAGTAAGTTTTAATGACAAAAGAGAGAAAGCTAGCCAAGGCAGCACATGATGACTTTCACTCTCGTAGGGAAGCCAGAAGGAATTTCCCATCAGTTTGAGCAGAAGCTGGCTGCTCACCTCCTATGCTGCCATATCTCCTCACCTTAGTGTCACAGGTGGGTGAGGTGGGAATCACAGACCTGGCGGGAAGAAGCCAGGTGGGGAGCAACCAGCCTCTTCCAGACATACACAGGATAAAACTCATTTTGCTCTTCTGTGATGCTTCTGAGAAATAAAGCTCCTGAACATAAGCAAAGTGAAAACAAAATGTGGTTATACTTGGTGGAACTGAAGCCCTGTCTAGCCTAGTATCCCATCTCTGAAAGTAGCCAAATGCACTCCTCGGGAGAGAACAGAGCAAGCATATACAACTGTCCCCTGAAACACCTGACAGACTCATCAGTCTGTGTCCCAGGGACTTCTGGTGTCCCCTGGCCAGGAGAGTAGAGAAGGTTGTCTCACCGAGTGTTGTGGCAGGTGCTGGCTTGAGGAGCTGCTGCTTTCAGGTGGGCCCTGACGAGCTGTGTGCTGCTGAGCTGAGAGCAGGCTGGGTGTTTTGTCAGGTTTCACTTCTTCTATAACCCCTTTCTCTTCCAGTGCTTGAAGCTGTCACTCTGAGCATTTACCTGATCTCTAGGCAAGAGAGATGTTGATTGTTCAAACTATGAAGGCTGGCTACAGCTCAGCCAGGTGGCCATGGCTGAAATGGGCAACTTGAGCACGTTGCAGCATCCAGCGATCAGCCTGAACAGGGTGCACAGGGACCTGGCGGGGACCCTCACCTACGAGGATGCTCTGAGCCTTGAGAGGATGCCCAGCCCACTGGGACACCCAAGCCAGCAGGACTGGGGTGGCTGAAAGCCAGCCCTTTGGAGGACTTTACCTCTTGCAAGCACCAGCTGAAAGCCAACTTGCCAGGAGTCAGCAGTGTGAGCAATTTGCCCATGACTCCCAGTTGTTTCATAGACAAAAGACTGGAAGAAGCTCAGCTTCATCTGACCTGCCTCACTCCTGGGGCAATAAGGAGGATATGACCCTGGCAGATGTTATTCTCACCTGTTCTTGAAAGCAAGCAGCAGAGAGAGCCACAGTCTCCCTAAGCAGGCTGTGTTTCATCACCTTTGTTGCTTTGTAACATGGAACCCGAATCTTCCTTGCTGCAAATTAAGCTAAATTCCTGTTGACCTTTTCCTAACAGCCACAGGGAACAATTTTAATCATTGTTCTCTTTGTTACAACCTTTGCATTCTGGAAAATGTATCATGTCCCCCTTCATCTCTTCTCCTCCAGAAAAACAAACCTAATTCTCTCAACCTTTACTTGTAGGTTATGTTTTCTAAACCTCTTCTTGCTGCCTTTTGGGTTCCCATCAGGGTGTCTGCTTATTAAAATAGAAGCTTCATTTCACAAAGATTGCTGCATTACTTGGCACAGCAGGAAATAATAACACTGTATTGGCACTAGCAAATCCACAATGAGATCACAGAATGAAGGGATAGAGTGGATCTCAAGAAATTATCCAGTCTGTTTCCTTGCACTGGGGCAAGTTCAAGTGAATCAAGACAATCCCTTAAGGTTTGTCAGGTCAATGGTGGCAACTTTCAGTGGTGGCATGTCTCCAGTTTCCTGGCAGCCTGCCCCATGGTTTTTACTGTCCTTCTACAAGTTTGTTGTATGTTGATACAACCATTAAACACACTAAAAATATACATGGATATTTTTTAGAAATATTTAAAAATCACGTATGGCTATTGAGATCCAATCCAAATCAGATAATACTCACAGGGAACTGAAGCATAATAAAGATAGATTTACCAGCTGTGAAGATAGAGGGTTTGGGGTTTTTTTTCCTTCCCTGTTGCTATAATTTACTACTCCTTTCTTTTCTCTTTCAAGCATTCAAATACAGTAAATGCAGGAAATAAAGATGAGATGTTAGATCATAGAATCATAGAATGTATTGGTTTCAAAAGAACCTTCAAAGGTCGTCTAGTCCAACCCTGCTGCAGAAGGCAGGGACATCCTTACTAGAGCAGGTTGCTCAGAGCCCCATCAAGCCTGACCTTGAATATCTCCAGGGACGGGGCCTCCACTGCCTCTCTGGGCAACCTGTTCCAGTGATCTACACCCTCATATTGAAAAACTTTTTCCTAATATCCAACCTAAATCTACCCTTTTCTAGTTAAAAACCATTACCCATGATAACATCTTTAGAGACCTGGCCTCTACATGCAATACATAATTTGCACTTTACTTGGCACTTCCTTGTCAGGATTTCAGACATAGAACAATGCTGGAGGTGGCAAAATGGCAGAGTTTCTTGGCAAAGGGCAAACTAATTCTCCCCATTCTCCCCTCTCATTTTATTCTAGGCTGATTTCACCCAAAATCAGATGGAAGAAAAGCTCCTCTTCTTGTCAGTTTCCTGCCACAGATATATTGTCAGGACTGTTGGTTGTACTGAATATTCACCAGGGTTTCCCTGGGCCCAAAGCCTATGGGAGGTTTCTGCAGGCTACAGGGACAGAAGAACTTTTGAAGGTCTGAACAGGATCTGGCTTGAAGTTTCACACAAGCTTAAAGTGTTTCCTCAAAGCTGTGACACCACCAATTTAATTTCAAGGAACCACCTTGCACACACTTCATGCACATGGACGCTCTGTCCCAGACAGGGTCCTGTCCAAACTGTTTCTCTCTGCCCTGTATTTGCTCCGAGGTCTCAGTCCAGCAGATGCCACCTGGCCCAGCACGGTCAGGGTGGAAGTGTTATCCTACAGGCATTGGCACCAGCGTATGGCATGTAAGCACTGAAAGCAGAGATGCTGACCACGCGTGCCAGGTTGCTCCAACTCTCGGTCATCTCTTTCATTATTACCACTGCTCATAAACAGAAATGTTTCACTCTGCAGGTTTTCCTTGCATGGATCCTGATGTCCTCTCTCTCCCTTGCACAGAGGCAAGGAGTATCAATGCGAGATCACAGAAAAAGAGGAGCGATATGCTTTGGCTTTAACCAAAGGGGTCTTTCAAAAGCTGAAGCTAATGAAGACCCACTTAACAACTCTTCATATAGCTCTGATAAACAAAATGTTTCCAACTGAAATTTACAAAGCTGAACATAATAATATGAAGAGGGAATAAGAGCTTCCCCTTGTCAACTGGCTACTAACAAAAGAAAAATATGAGGAGTGAATACTTAGAAAAAAGACCAACAGTGCTGTAATATAATTAAAACCATTAAAAATGCTGTACTCTGGTTTTGCTCCCTGAAGCAGTATGTTATTTTTCTTTTTTAAGCTGTCACCACATTTTGATACCATAAGGAATAAACTAAATCAAGACAAACCTCAATTTCAAAGTTGGAGGATTTGATAGAAATACTAACTTAAACTTCAGTAACTAGTAGATGATGCTCAATCAACTGCAGTCATCAACATCTCTCTTTTTATTTGTTGACAGTAGGTATTCCTCGGGTATATAAGCAACACTGAACTGGAAGAAAGACAAATGCAGAGACAAGGCCAAGAGAAAACACCCACAGAAAACCCACAGTTTTAGAAACTCAGAAAGGTCCCCATCCAGCAAAGTGCTGAAACACATCTAGCATGATCCGTATCATATGTGTAACTTAAAGAGTATGCAACATTGCTTTTTTTCATTTGGCAGCCTTTCTGACAGAGGTAACACAACCTTCCAGTCCCTTGCTATCATATACCAAAGTTTTCCTGATGCCATGGAGATGATGTAACTCTGACACGTGAGCAAAGATTCCACTTGCCAGCAATCAGCATGGGGCCACCCTTCTGTTAGAGACATGAAAGTATGAACCAAGGGGCTGCAGGACTGAGCCATCTCATGTATTTACCTCTTTTACTTTTCTTCTTGAGGAAAAATGTAGTCTCCTGGCATTGGGAATGGGACTGGAGGGAAATGCACAAAGCAAGGAACATTCACAAAAGTGATTGCACCTGAATGTACAGTCATACAATTTTAAGCAATAAACTATGAAAAAAAATGGAAAAATGTATTAACTGCATTCCTGGTTAGTCAAACAAAATTGCCAGTTACCACTTTTGAGCCTTGTGAAAAAAACATTTAAGAATGTCAGTCAACCTCTTCCCCACCACCTTCGAAAAACCCAAAAAGCAAATTGAGAAAGCCAACTATACACTAATAGCAGATTTCTCACCGGACTTGTGGCACTACACAGTGACCCAGGCAAGCAGTACTGAACATCCCAGTTGCTAGCATCCAAAGGGTAAAGAGGACTGTTACTTGCATCACTCTGCAGGGCTTCTGGGCATTGCAGAGATTAACATTGGATGCATCAGATCACAGAATCACACAGAATCACAGAATGTCAGGGATTGGAAGAGACCTCGAAAGATCATCTAGTCCAATCCCCCTGCTTGGAGTAGGAACCTACACAAACTCTTCTTAAGATCTGAAGGCTTATCCCTTCTCATCCTACACCCTCACGAAAGAGAAGATGTAAAGAAATCTAAGAATGCACTGTGGACAACTCTTCCAATGACAGGGGGATAGGGGCCATAGTATTGACACAACCGTATATTCCCAATATGTTCAGTGTATTGTTAGAAGAATAGTTGAAAAAAATCTTTTCAGCTTGGCTAATTACCAGCAATTGACTACATTTTGGCAGACTATACTGCAGATTTGTGTTTCACAGAGGAGCTTTATAGAGCTGGTGGTAGTGTGATAAAACAACAAAAACACAAATGAATGTTGCTGTTAAAGGGGAATATAGTTCACAAAATGTTGTCTCTGCAACTGCTTTACCTTAGGAGCCAAAAACTAATAGTTTACTATAAGCCCTTGGTATACTGTGCCCTAATACTACTCAGTTTGTTCCAGTAAATAACTGGTAGAATGGACACATTGTTGATCCAAGGGCTGCACACAGATTCCAGGCTGACAATATGAAGACAAGTTTCTAACTAATACAAATGATCCCTGGCACCAGCCTAGCAAACAAATACAACACACGCACTCAGAGATTCGCAAACCTGCCCGTTGAACTCCTCAGAGGCCAGATTCATTCTCCAATATGTAACATTGAAGTATTTCGGCCTCATACAAGTCCTTGCACGTAAGATCTGTGGAGCAAAACATTGTCCTTTGCTTTTTTGGTTTGGTACCACCCTGTTTTCAGTGACATCTGGATCTTTCAGCTGAGGGCAAGAATATTCCATCAGTAGGACAGGATCCTTTGCCTTGGCATTGCCAGTTTAAACAGGAAAACACCCAGCCAAGGCACCCAACAGGATCTGAGATCAAATCACGAAGGGTGACTTCTCTGGCCCAGTGCTGGAGAGGAACCTCAGCCACTACTTTTTCCATGGGGATAAGTTCCAAAACAGTGTTAGGAAAGACAAGCCCAAGGATTTTGTCTCAGGGGAAGAAGGTACTAAAGAGTGTTTGTGGTAAAATAGTCTAGCAGAGCACTTTGTGTCTCTCCTGACCGCAGATGAAATGATGGGGCCAGATGTGTCTCATGGGCCACTGACTAGAGAAAACTGGTTGTGAACCTTCCTTGGATCAACATGAAAGAAACTTAAGGCTACAGGGTACCAAAGCTGCCAATAGATGAGACTCTTTGATGTTTTTTATGAAAAAAAATGGACAGAAACATTTTTAATTTCACATTAGCATGTTGTGTTGTGCTCCTTTTTTTTTTTTTTCCAACTGACTCCGTGATTGTTGATATTAATTAAAGTGAATGGTAGATTATTTTCTAAAGGCTATAATTTAAACCAGTAGTTGAATATAGACTTGAGTGTAACATTCTTCAGCTCAAACCACAAGGTATGCAAGCTGGGAATGAACTCTATTTTTTTCCTGTTGAAGGACAGATTAAATATTTTTTTATTAATGCTAATGCTAGCAAAGAAAGTAAGATCCCCATTTTTCCTCTGATTTCTCTGTATGCTTAATTGATGTATTCTACCAAGTTGTCAAGCTGCTTTTAAAACCCATTCTTTTTCATAGAAATATTATCCTCCTTTTATTAGTTTGAGTTGATAAATGGATGAAGAGTCTTTGAGGGTATTGTGTACTGTCAACAGAATTCATCTTTCAGATGCATCCACTGCAATGGAGCTGAAAAAATATATATCATGAAACACTTAATAAAAAAGATACACAGATTTGTCTTTTACAAGATCATGGGACTTGAGTCTATCTCCCGGGAGGAGTTCCAACATGAGAAAGAAAATACATAGTTCAAAAGCCCATGTTTTCAATTTTCAGCCACATGGTTTAAATTATCCCTGTATTTATTAAGGGCGCTAAATGGGCAGCTCAACTTAGGGGAAGGGGTCATTCAAGTTGAGAACAGTCATGTTTAATCCCTCAGCTAGCTGCAGGTTAATTGTACTTTAAGATGTTCTTTATACAGTGTGTGTTAAAATACCACATGAGACACAGCTGGAGGGTTTTTTCCATTTATTGTTGTATATTTTAAAAAATTTCTATATCTTTCCATTGTAAACAACAATAGAAAATCATTAAACACCTAGTCTGGAGGCAGAGAGATCCTATATGCCACTCAAAATGATATCACCATCCCTTGCACTCCAGTTTCACACATGTGTGCACTCTGTGTTTTGTAGTCAGCTCCTGACTTCCCTGACAGTCAGTGTTGTGGATTTTCATGTAATCAGAACCACAAAGAAGTAGTTCCACTTTATGCTGGGGCCTAGAAGTAGCAAGTTTTTAGATACTGCATGTACATGCCTGTGAACTTGTTAACTCAGCATCTCAGGAAAGAAAACAGAAAATTAACCAAAATCCAAAAACCAGAATTTAAAGTAAAAAAAAGAGCATTTCCAAATCAACAGGCAATATTAATTTTAAAGCTTTTCCCCTAAGATATCCATTGATAAGAAAATGAGTAACTATTGATTATCAAGGCAGTTTATCCAAATGTCACTGTTGTTTTATTTTCACGGTTCATTCACAAACAAGACCTGGTGTGAAATTAAAATACATTTTTTGTTCTATCTATCTGATAGTTCACCCAGGCAATAGCCTGGATTTTGCCCATGATGGATAGTTGCAAATATCCAAAAGACCCACTGTGTTTGATGCAAACCTGAAACATGTTGCTTCTGTTCTTCAGCCAGGCTGATGCGAAAGGCTGTGGAAACTGGGATGGCCTGGGCACTCACATTCAGCTTCAGCATCTGAATGTTTTCAAGGAGGAAAAAAAAACCCCAGAACTCAGAGGATTTTTGAGCATGGTCATGTCTAAAGTCACTTTTATATTCAAATAAATATTTGTGGGAAAACTGCTTCCCCTATTCTCCTAGCGCTCATAACTTAATTATAGTAGCCGCCAGGCATCTTTAACTTTCGTGACCAGCAGATCACTCTGGGTCTCAGTGACCTTGGCAGTTGTAACAGGGTAATATTTTCACAAGGATGAAATGTTCTTGAATACATTTCTCCAATGTACTGGTGTTCACAGGCATTTCTCAGCAGATCTGACCTGAAGTGCGAACATAATTCTTCAGTTTCACCTAGAGGTTTATTGACAAACTCCAGAAAACTCAAGTTCCCCTTCCTTTTGCTGAAATTCACCCTCTGTGAGAAGCAAAGGTGCCGATATTCTTCCTTTGAGCCCTCCATCATCAGTGGGAGTCTGGACCAAAGGCCTGAGCCCTGGAGCCTTTGAAAATCATCCAGTGGACCTACATCTTAACAGGAAGAGGAACATGAAGGCAATGAAAAAGAGCAGGGGGGAAAACATGTAAGAACACAAACCTGTTTTTTCAAGATATTTCAGTGTAATGTTTAATGTAAAATTGTTCCTAAAGTTCATTGCAGACATTTGTCAACAGAGTTCAATGAAGAAACCCAGACAGGTGGAAATTAATGTTTTAAAAATGCTACTCATTCACTAGTGTTTAAAGCAATAGTTGTGAAATGTGGGAATTTAATGAGCAGCTTGAGAAATTTGCGGTCACCAAAATCTCTACATTCTTCTGTTGGTGAATAAGTTCCTACTCTACACTCAGGCGATGTCACTTTTGCCCAGTTCCTCTCACAGAATGACAGGATGTTAGGGATTGGAAGGGACCTCAAAAGATCATCTATTCCAGAGATCACTGCCAGAGCAGGATCACCTACAGTAGGTCACACAAGAACACTTCTAGGCGGGTTTTGAATGTCTCCAGAGAATGAGATTCCACAACTACTCTGGGCAGCCTGCTGAAACGTCCTTTCACTCTCACAGTGAAAAAGTTTTTCCTTATGTTTACATGGAACCTCCTGTGTTCCAGCTCACACCCATTGCCCCTTGTCCTACCGTTGGGCATCACTGAGGTGAGCCTGGCTCCACCCTCCTGACATTCACCCTTTACATATTTATAAACATTAATTAGGTCACCCCTCAGTCTTCTCCAAACTAAAGAGACCCAGCTCCCTCAGCCTTTCCTCATAAGGGAGATGTTCCACTCCCTTAATCATCTTTGTGGCTCTCAAAACAACACATTCTGTTTTGTCAAACTAAAGAAATATCATGTTAGAAGAGCTTGAACTCATGATCTATAGCTCATTTTTCCCACTTTGAGTAATGCAAATGCAAATCCTTACCTTTAAATCTTATTGATCTGAGCTGTCTATGAAATTTTCAGGGAAGCTTAAGAAGGCCAGCTATTTGCATTCTGATTAAATTTGTCTCGTTCAGAGAAATGATGTACAGCTTACTTTTTCAAATACCATATTTTGGCTAAGTTTGGATAGCCTTCCTCTGCTGAAAACTATCACATTACTCTTTGAGGAATCATGGTACAACCAAATAGCAAGCATATAAAGATGCAGGCCTTCTTTAGGAAAAATGATAAAGGCTTGCATTCTTGCATGGTGAAAGTTATTTTCTTGGGAAGGGGAAGAAGAAGCTCAAAATATTGGAAAAGTAACAGAGCCAAGAAATAGGTCTTCTCTGACAATGTTTCATCTGATTTTTCAAACCTCTGAGTTTGAACAGATCAAATACTGCCACATATATTCTCTGAATCTGTAGACTCTTATGAAACAGAATGAGAACCCCAAATCAGTTTAGCCTTTATATTTAAAACAAAGGCAGAGTGATCAACAAAACACAGAAGGTCTCAACTAGCTGAAGTGGTTCTAATGTGCTTAATGGGCTTCAGAGACTTTGCAGCTAAACCACAAATTTGGTCTGGTTCAGTTTCATAATGTATGGAAATCTTCACTGCTGAAGGATTCATGAGCTAATATTAGCTGATATAGAACAAAGACAGGCTTGACTTGTTGGTTTTTGCTGTATACACTAAAGATTTCTGCCCACAGTGCTGCTTTTCTTGAGAAGAGATAGACAATTTTTATTTAACCAAGGGGAAATAAATCCACTGAACCTGACTTTGAGTGTCTGGTGTAAATATTTCCAGGAGTGTTTTTACTCAAACAATGTCCCAACACATACATCTTGTTCAAAAGGCTTATCTTACTTCTGTAACTAGACAACAACCATAAAAACTACTATCAGGTAACAGCAGCCCAAAAAAACTTTAATGTTTAGGGTTAGTTTGCAAAGTACCTTTATGAATTTGAAATTGAAACTCGGAGGTTTCACTAAGGGCAAGATCTGAAGTGCTAATGATATACTCCGCAACATTTGTCTACTCAGAAGGCTTCAGGTACCTGTGGTAGGAGATAAATATTTACCTCTTCAAACTAGGAGACTTGTCACCATGCTTAGCACTTGCCATTAAATTCCTTGAGTCACATCTTACGAAGATTTCAGGAGGTCTGAATCTTCCCACAGGTTCCAAGGTAATTATAACTCTATATTTAATGTGTCAATTAAAAGCCAAAGTCATTAGTTTAACACACATGCTGTGTTACTAGCTGAAGTATGTAGTACCCCAAATGCCATGCAAGCTTGTATTTGAGATAGAATAGATTTCCTTGACTTCCCTTCCCAACCCTGGAGATGGGCTCAAATTGCCCCCATAACAGACTTGTAAAGGTATAGCCCATCTGGATGATAAGAAAGCAGTCATATGTGTAAGAATAAGACTAATATTTTTAATACAGGAAGAATCTTCTATTCCTTTTCCTTTCTCTTCAGGCTGTTTCTGTGTGGTTGACAACATTCTGCCATGATGGATTGCAGCATTTTTGAGAAAAATAGGTAAACATGCAAGGTGTCAAAGGTTAACACAGTCTAGTTCCTGCAGTGGTCATGAGAATAGGGCATGAGCAAGAGGAATGAAGGAGGTATCCTGAGTACAGAGGTACCCAGCACAGACCCACTGCAACCAAGAACAGATCATTTATTTTTCTGCCAACAGCTACATTAGGGATGGATTTGCCAATTTTAGAAGACTACAAGCAGCACTGTGTCTGCTGTCTTGTCCAATATTTTAGTCTCATGTTTGATTACCTTCTCAATGGAGAGTACACAGGAAGTATGTTAAAGAGATATTACAGATTTAAGGAATAACATTATTACAGATTTAAGGTTAATAATGTTGCTTTGCTATGCTGGATCTTCTTTTAAAATTCATTCTTTATTCATTTTGTTTCTGTCTGTATTTCTGTAGGTTTTAACAACACAACAATCAGTTTAACAACTGATTTAGGCTGGATTGTTGAAGGTCATCTAGCCCAAAACCTGCTCAAAACAGATCCAACTGGATCAGGTTGCTCTATGAAGTTGGGTTTTGAACACCTCCAAGAACAGAGATGCCACAACTCCTCAGGAAAACCTATGCCAATATTTTACCACCTTTCTGAGAAAAATCTTTCCTAATACCCATCAGAATTTCCTTTATTGCAACTTTTGTCTGCTGCTTCTTATACTATCAATGTCCACCTCTGTAAGGAGTGTAACATTGTCTTCTCTACCCCCTGCCATTAGTTAATCAGTAGCTGGTCCAACAGTGCATCTGACTGACTTGTGGATCCCTAGTGTCAGGAAATAGTCCTCGCCTTTCTCCAGAAACTTGTTGGATTGCCTGTGCCCTTCCATGTTGCTTATCGAGGTGGTTAAAATCATTCATGAGAACCAGGGGCTGCAATCAGCTTCTGGGTCTCTGACAGCTTCTCACAGACTGATAAACACAAAAATGAAGCAGCCCACTAAAACAGAAATCTCAGTTGTTGGGTCTTATGATCAGTGACCAACAATCTTGGGCTTTGTGGTTTGATTTTTTTTTTCTTTTTTTTTTTCTTTTTTTCTTTTTTCTTTTTTTTCTTTTTTCAAATTAGAACATGTTAACCACAGCATTTTGGGGATGTGCCATTCTGTAGTCCTTTGGTTCATCTAGAGATAACAAAATGACGAGAGCATGACAAGACTTCGGAAGTCCCTCATTCTCACAGTTAGGCTAGAAATTAATAATAATGCTTCTGATAAGTCCTCAGGTAATAAATATACATCTCCACGGCATAAGCTGAGGGTTTAATTTTAGTAAATTGTTCATATCCCTCTTTGTTGCAGCTAATAAAATTCTTGTCCCACAACCCAGCACTTCAGACAGGCAAAATTAAATAAAAATAAGAAATATTTGTCAGCCTTTCTGCCTTTTTCTATCAGCATTCGTGATTTTGTCATATGTATCTAACAGTCAACTTTTACCTGGCAGAGAACTGCTTTGGCTCTTAACAGCCTTAAAAAAAGCCTTCTTTTTTAAACTACATTGGGATCAGCCTTTTTTTTTTTTCCCTCTTAGTATATTCTTTAATGTTTTATTGTTTCTCTGTTTAACTAAGGAATATTTGTTGTTGTTGTTATTCTACATAACCCTTTTTTGTTTATGGAATCATGGGGTTTGGAACAACTAGCACAATATTCTTGAACAACTCCCGATTTTTCTCAGTGCCTTCCCACTTAAAATGCATATGCTCAATCAGTTATGCCAGCAAATGCTTTCAGCTTTGGAAAACTGTCCCTATAAAGTTCCAAAAGTGCAGATTTTTGGTAAATGCCTTATTTCATTTGTATAAAGTAAATTTAAATTGACTGTGATCTCTGGTACCTCAGTGACTGCACTTTTTTGGGGCTGTAACTAGCACTTTCTCGTTCAGCAGACTTAAGTCCACTATCAAGTTACCTTGTACTGGATAAGGGACTTCCTGTTTTGAGAAGACAACATTATTATTTATAGAAACACTAAGGAAATTTGTTATTGGCCACAGGAGATCAGCAGCAAATGGCTCTCTGGTTGAAGTCATCCATGATAAGTTTCTGGGTTGCCTTTTGACTGTTGTTATTTCCCACGTCCCCTACAAATTAATAACAGATGCTTAAGGAACAGCTCCTTTTATCTCCTGGAAGTTGTTGCTGGGCTATAAAAGATCTTTACCTGTAACCTGTCTTTTGCATCAAATGACTATGAAAACTGACCTTTCAGATTTAAGCAACCTTAAAGATATATCTGCAGGGTATGAAGAACTGGAGTACAGAGATAGGCACATTAGTAGATATCCCTGGACATAGCATAAACACCCACATCTGTAATAGCATGAAGTTCAGATGCAACTTATCTCAGTAACCTGGACACTGCACAGGAGATAGTGTCAACACTGTGAACTTACTAGTTTGGGCCCTGATAAACATGGCTCAATTGCATCTGGGCACTCCCCTTGTCCCCTCAGCAGACATCCAGCCACCTCAGGTGTCTCTGCACCCACCATCACCCATCTTTCCCCAATGCTACAAGCTTCAGGGTTAATGTGGGAGAGTGAACTCAAATATCTCTGCATCTGCCAGTGTGGTAAAGACCAAAACCTTCCCCCAGTCTTCTGTTTTTCTCCTTCCATCCTTCATCTGAAGCCTTGGCTTTCTGGAGCAGAGGCAAGGCACGGCCAAAGACTGAATCAGGAGGGAGAAAAGCTGACAGCACTGGCTGTCTTGTCTTCATTCTTCTTTTTACCATCCAGTATAGTCACTGTTTTAAATTACCCAAAAATAGCCTGTAAAGCTCTCATCAATCTCACTTGTTCAAATGCAGCTTTTCCACATTAATCATTTACAGTGACACGAGTAAACAATGCCACATGTGGCCGCAGTGATGGTGCTCTTCCATTATTCATTCATCCCAAGGTGCACTGGCTTCGCATTGAGTCTTACTCCCTCATTTCTCTCTTTTAAAAATTACATGAAAATTAAACTGTACAACCAGCTTTCATTTAAGAGTCAAAGAGAGGAATATCCAGGGAGCAGTGGACGGCAGACTGCCCCTGCCAAGGAAAGGAAAGTGTCGCGTTTCAGCCTCCCTGCACTCATCCTTGCTTTCTCTTTCTGGTCATAAAGATACCTGAACTAGCCCTAGATGTTCCTGATCAAATACAGGAAACAAGAAAGCTTCATTAGCACAGTGTGCCAAATTATCTAACTCAACTTGCCTCTGAGCAGTTGTACAGCTATACTTCTTGCTAGTTCCCAAACCAACTTGTTGTCTGCATCCAAAGTTGTTTGTTTTTTTTTTTTTCCACCCAGTGTAACTTTTTGGAGTGAGAGAGGGAAGCGTCCAGTGTTTGTTCAAGAAAACCTACTTGCTTGTTGTCTGCATCCAAAGTTGTTTGGTTTTTTTTTTTCCACCCAGTGTAAGTTTTTGGAGTGAGAGAGGGGAGCGTCCAGTGTTTGTTCAAGAAAACCTACTTCCCACCTTACACTTAGAGGGTTATGCTAAAAAGTCCTGGGCAGGTTTTAATGTCTATTCATGGCATTGTGCTGTGCCATTTAGGTACAATTTATACTATTTTTTAATTTTCAAAATACATTTCAGAGACGAAAGAGCTTCAAAAGTGGGAGGCTGAATTTCAAACCCACAAGCGTTCAGATCCTGGGGTGTAGTTTGGATTCCATCCCTATAAAAACCAGCATAAAAACATTCCCCATCACTGCCAGCTCTCCTGATTTATCCAGCGTTTCACAAACGTAAAGCTGGTATTCGAGTCCCAGCTTGGAACGAAGAGACTGAACACAAACCTCAACTTTCATTCCTGCAGAAGTTTCCATCCCTCCTGTTTGCAGAGGAAAGTTTGAAAACATGACCTGACTGCACTCGAGCAGGCTGCTCGGAGGGAGGGGGAGCTGACTCATGATTTTTGCTACCCGGGGATCGCAGCGCTGGGACACTGCCCAGGCAGGAGCAGAATTTGAGACTTTGGAGCCTCATTCATTATTACAACTGTACTGTTGCTCTGGAAGATGCCACTCTTTTCTGGAATGGAGACCAAAGCAAAATGTTTGGTTCTGAGGAGAGATATCAGTCAGGTGTCCTCCCTCCTCCTAAAAAAATATACCTTGGAGAAGGCTGTGTTCAATGCAACACATACAGGAGACTCCCGGTGCCTCATTCCTCCTGGTAAATGGCATTAAGCAATATTCCACCAACATATTTGCCTGCATGTCAGCCCCTTCCGAGGGTTGCCTGGCTCCTTCTGCCCAGCCCTTTCAGCAGGTTCCCCCTGCAAAGGCATGGATGTTGACCATGGTAGCCTCTGTGCCATGGTTGCTCACAAACTTCCTCCATCAATGACCTCTAGCAAAATAACCCAAATGGGCCCATCCATCTGTGTTTGCTGTCTTTACACAGAATTCGACCTCTTGACAAAACTCATATTAAAAAAAAAAGATGATGACTGACCTGGTTTTATAAAACCTCCTAATTAAGACATAAAAGGGCATAAAAAATTATGCCCTAATTAAAGGCATAAAAGCATTAAAAATGTGATATTAAAGGGACAGTTAGATAAGTGTGATGGTATGTGGCACTGAAGTACACTGGCATAGTGACAGACCCACTCTACCCTCATGACTGGGTAGGAAAAAGTAGTGAGAGAGGGAAAGTGGTGTCAGCTTTATTTCAGATTTTGAAGAAAAGCAAAAAACCCAAAGATTGCCAACACAAAAGATGGAGTTTTTAGTAGGATTCAATGCTGCCTCAGCCCCAAAAAATGAAGCTGATAAGAATTTCATTGCCCATCTTAACATATGTAGAATTAGGCTAGTGGAGAACATCTCTAGAAGTCCCAACTATCAAGCATATTTTGACTGTTCATGTATTAAAACCAGCAGTGACATAGTCTCAGATGTTTGCAGTCATGGGTGAGCAGCAAGATGCAACACAAGTTTGCTTGAGAGCAAGAGCGATCGTTTTGCTAGAGTTGCATCTGGACAAAGCATGTGGGTCTACACTACTCCTTCAAAGCACTCAGTACCCTGAATACTGGCCACTTCCTAGGTGCTGAGATACTTGTTAAGGTATCAAGTCTAGTTTTGAAGCGCAGAGGTGCTTCAAAAGGTGATCTGGATTTCTCTTTACGAATTCCATACAGCTAAGCAGCTATCTGGAAATCTGCTTAGGCTGAGAAACAGAAGGAAATAAGGAAGGGTGGGAAGGAGAGAAGTAATTTGTGTGTGTGTGTGTGTGTGTGTGTGTGTGTGTGTGCTGGGTTTTTTTAACAAGATTGCATTATTTTTCTGGCATTTAATTTCTCACTGTTGTCCTGACTTTTGGGTGTGGTGGGCTCTGAGCTTTGCCCTGTGTGCCTTTAGGAACAATATTCTCTGGGCAAAATTGCTTTTTCCATTTCATTGCAGCATTGTGGTTATGTATTTATTTCATAAGGAGAGTGGGTTATTTGGCAATTTAGGTTCATATTGTGGGTGTGGTCCCTGTAGATAGTTTTCTTCTGGATTAAATCTTTGCAAACTGTTATTTCTCTGGTAGTACATCAGTGAGCAGCACACCATTCTCCTGGGTAGGATTTTATTTAATCTCCCATTTTGTCACCAAATCACCTACTTCACCTGTGTCACTGGCTACACTTTGTTGGGACAATCATGGGCCCTTCTCAGGACAAGTGGCTTGACTACCACCATTACCCACCAGAAGCAACAGCACAGAGACTTGCACAGGCTAATTTCCCCATCCATTAGCTCCCCACTAGACCACTTCCAGTACCACAGCGCTCTGTCCAAAACTAGCCCAGGTATCTCTCTGCAGAGCACTTGATTGTGGAGCATAAACCTACCTACCCCAAAGGGTTTCTTGTAGCTCTGGAGTAATAAAACAGGGAAGAGGATGGGACAAAGAAGCTGACAATGGAAAGTCATAGCAGATGCTGTATAAAGCATTTTTTTATGCCTCATGGTCACACAAAGAGCAAAGAAATATCGCTCCTGTTCAACCACAGAAGCAAGCATGAGAAGGGGAGTATCCACACCTCCTGTGGCAGGTGTTTATGTTGGGACAGGAGTCTCTCACTTTACACAGTGGATTTTCTGACTTTCCAGAGTGCAAATAAGTGCTGGAGCATGTTTACCCTCAGCTGACTATGGATATGAAACTAAGGAGAATAGCCTCTTAATTTAGGTACTTCAGGTATGTGCCTGACATGCAGTGATGTGAAAGTATCTTTAGATCAAGTGCTGCTGAATGATTTCAGAGTATGAATCCCTTTGCTATCCCAAAACACACCTTCTGCAAGGAAGCACTAGGCAAGCATCCCAAGGTTTGCATGGGAACACTGTCTGCTAAACATGTCCTGATCATACCATGGGAAATGCAATTTCTAGCCAGTGGATCAGGTCACACCTTGGTGAACCACCTCCTTAGACCCAAACAACTGTCAAACCTACCAAACCAACCTGTTTCCCGTGAAATCAGGAGGGGGTAGGAGGGTGTCACTGACCGTACTGCAGGCAGACATCCCACCTGGCAGAAAGGACTGTGCCTCCAGCACCGGAAACACGACCCGAGGCAAAGCTTTGCCTCCAGCTACAACAGGAAAAGCAAGTGTTGCAGAGCCCTTGCTACAGCAAGGCAGTAAAATCACACATATCACACCACAAAACTACAGGCACAAATTAAGTCTGGGCTGAGACCCTTTTAAAAAAAAAAAACACGGCCCATTACATTTAATTTAGAATCTCTTTCCTTGCAACTACAGAGCAGATTGACAAAACAGACTTTTTAAATCACCTACGAAACTTCACTCAATGACAGGATACCAAAAAGACTCTTTTGTGTTAAAGTGCTAATTATTAAAACATGACCAAACGGTTAGTTCAATTTACAGCATTGCCATTAGAAGGAAGGCTGGAAACAATGTGCACATTAAAAGGCTATATTATATGTTCTGTTACTTGGAGAGTCTCTGAAGTGAGAAAAGACAAGTTGTGGAGCCAAGAAATTATCCACTGGAATGGTGTTAGCTCTGCTTTTCTCTCAGTACAATCTCATTTATCTGAAATGCTACAGGGAGCAAAAATTAGTCGTCCAACTAGAGATTCATATCATCGAAAGAAATCTTGGAGAAGTGATTCAGCCAAATATTTGAACAGAAAGGATGCTTTAGATGAAAATATCAGTCACTCAGGTAAGTGTCAGTTCATTATGCTTCATCATTAATTTGTGGCTGGATTACTCGTTCTTGCAGTTTCCCATTCAATGATCGTTTGCATGATTTATAAAAGATACACCAATTTGCAGCACATTTCCAAAACATTCAAGAACAGACTGGCATGAACCCAGCTGTAACTTCCAACATTTCTCCTCAAAAGTGTCTGTTCATATGTCCTGCCCATGAGACAAGGAAGGGTGTCAGGCTCAAAAAGCCACTTTGCCAAATTAGGGGGTCCACTACACAGTGAGCCAAAGCAGCAAGGTATCAAGGTTACAATTCTGTGATTTATTTCAAAACACCTAAACAGCAAACTGAGATTTGCGTTCATTTTGTGACAGCATAAATCCAGCAAATGAGAACAATCTGATCAGCATTTCTATATTGGGTAAAGCTAAACACATATAGTATCTTTTTCCCCCAAAAAAATAGCAAGTCATACACAAAATAGTGAAACAAGTTTAGTAACAGTTTGCGTAAATATCAATTATTCATAACACTAAAAAAATGAAACACATTATACCCTCCAAAAGTCCAAATCATATCAGCTCTGCTGAAGTCTGAGATTTGTGTCATTCACCCTCAGCTGGTGATCTGTCCTGGGATGTATACATATTTCACAATTTTTTTTCCCCCAGACCTATTTTTTTGCTCAGACTTATTATGTACAGTAACAACACAGACTCTAAAGCTCGCCTCACAGCTGTGTTGAAGTGTGTAGGTCAGTGACAGCAGACTGGTGTGAAGCAAGAGCAGAACCGGATCCCGTGACTTGCTGTGGTGTGTTTTTCTTTTTTTTCCTTCAGTCCCATTCTTTATTTAATTTACAACCTTTAGTTCTGTTCATCTTCCTCCATTCCCAAGTCCTTAGTAATAACCCTATTTCCTTAGCTCTTTTCCCATAAATAATTCTCCTGAAATAACATGAGGAGAGCTTGCTCTGCTAGTGCAGTCTCCCTCAGAGAAGGCCAGGAGATCAATTACTCTCATTGAAATGCCACGGGAAAAGGAGAATTTCAGAACAGGATTTCACACAACAGTTTATAACAACAGAGTAGGAGAAGGAAAAGCAGTGAACGACTTTGCTTCATGCTCCCACATAGAGAAAAGGTAAAAAAATACTCAGACATCACTGGAAATTACTCTCCTCAGTGTTTATTTCTAATTGATTTTCTTGATGTCTAAATGATATCATCTCATGGATAGCTACTGTAGCAATATATAGACATGCACACTTTTCTACTTTACAATTCCATGACTATTTCTTTGTAGTCAGCACACAATAAAATCAGTCATTTGTGCCACTAATTAACTACTGCATTGTACTGTGAGACAATATAGGGAAAGGACTTAAAGGACTTAAAATTAATTCTAGTTCACTGGAAAAGATCTCTAACAAAACTGTTTATTAAATGTAGTAACTGCTTTTACTAAACATATTTTACACTTGATGTAATTTTACACTGCTTTTGCACAGTGATTATTTAATTAGCAATGAAAATGCCCCCATTGTAATTTTTATAGCTAATGTTTGCAGAGTATTTCTACTGCTGTGCAAGTCTGTAAGTGCCAACAGCATTATTTGTACTTAGTGTATGGTTGAATTAGGACCAGCAAAGAGTGTAGAAGCAGTACTTTGATTAAAAAATACACCTCTGGGAGTCAGGGAGGTAATATCATTTATTTATCCATACGGTATTTAAATGAACCTTCCCTTTTCTTCCTCTCTTCAGAATAACCTTTAACTCCAATGATTAGAGCAGCAGTAAGTGACTGTCCTCATCCTTGAGGACATTTTCATAATTTCTCTGCAGGTTTCCCATCAAGATTCAGTCCAGTCAGTTTTTAAAATAAAGTTAAACGTTTCAGGCATTGCACTTCTCCTGAATATCTCATCCAGCTTTAGGACTCTTCACTTGTTTTCTCCATTTTGAAGAGACTTTTATTTCATCCAAATACAGGGCACCTGCACAAATAATAATCCTCTATATTGGGATGCAGCAAATAGGTTATAATCAGGGATGTTAAAAGCTCAATTTAAACACATCAACAAACAAGTAAGCATAAAAAACCTGGAAGAAAAATTTTTTCTGCTCTCTTTCAGTTATGTTTCTTCGGACATTAAAATTAATTTTAAAAAACCCAAAACATTCAAACAACTGTGATTTTTAAACTAGATATTCTTCCTTTAAAGCCCTCAAAATGTCAGCACAGGGACAAATTTTCCACTGGTGTAGCTCAGTATAACTCAATCACAGAGCTATACCTATTTACATTAATCGAAGTTCTGTCGTATAACCTTCTATTTTATGAAGAACTGTTAGTTCTTTAACAATGAGCAAGATGTTATACTGATTTAGAACTATCCTTTCTCAAGAACTCCTTGCCCTCTTATTTTTTCATGCTAGTTAGTGCCAGTTCCATTAATTTACTTTTGTGTATACAGCCAACACCCAAATTTAAAGGCCAGGCCAAGAACATGGGGGCACACAGCAGTTTTTTGTAACAAGAAAGTTCGATCTGGCTTGAGTGTAAATGTTTTTTACCACCTGCAATGAAATCTCCTAGCTCCCTGAGAAAGCACTGATTGTCAAAGGAAAAACTGTGTCTTCTAGCACAGTGGATTTTGAGCAAGCAGAGAAAACCCAAGGGGAAAGCAAGGAGGTCAATAAAAAATTATTCGAGAGGAAAGATTGACGGTCTGATGCTGGTCTAGAGCAGACTAGATTGGTGGGCATGCTATGACAGAAAAACCCCACCCTTCATGCCACACTGAATATAGAGGAAAAAGCAGAGCAAGAAGACTGGGGGAATATACTTTAGCTGGTAGAAAAAGCTTTCCAACCACAGGGACAGCTATGGGCTGGAGACATCTGCCAACCACCCAGAGGAAGCTCAGTGGTGGATCGTCTAAGCACAGGACAGACAGACATCACCCAGGAGCAACATCAGCAGCACCGTGGGCCAGCTCAGCCCAGTGCTTTGCGACTCCATGGAAAGGCACACGTTCAGCAGCCGGGGAGCTCTGAGTCAGAGAAACACATCTTTTAGAGGATTAAGAGATGATGTAGGAAGTTGAGACTGCAAGTTGCTGACAATGAATACCAGACGGCCGATGCGGTGCTGCCAGCTCATCAAGGGCCTGACTCAGCAAACGGCTCTGCTTTCTGAGACCGCTGCGCCAAGAGTTTGCTGCTCCCATACTACATCTTATGCCTCAAAAGCCAGAACAATTTTATTTCTTTTTCTTTTTTTTTTTCTTTTTTCTTTTTTCTTTTTTTTTTAAGCTGAGGGAGATCCTAAGCCAGTGTCTCCTAAATTGGGAAGGCAGAAGATAAGTGGTGAGGGAGTAGGGGAAGTGGAAGCGCATGACTCCAGGACTCCCAGTGCTTCATGCCCAGCTACAGACACACAACACTTATGCAGGCGTCTGGGATCTGTAAAAACAGCTGCTTGCCTGTCTTACCCCCCACCTCAGCTACTGTGGAAACCCTCCCGCGGCAGCCACAAGCAGGACTGGGGTTTGGGCAATGGCCCCTGTGCTCCTTTTCTGCTCCACAGCATCCCTGCCTTCAGCAGAAGCGGGCAGCAGCGGGCAGCTTCTCGCTGCCTGCCCACACGAGGAGAGAGAAGGCTACCCAGTGCACATGCTGGGGCGGGGGAAGAAACAGGGAAGGGGCTTTAATAGATGGTAGATTGTAATAGATGGGAAAAAACGGGGACTGAGTGAGCAGGAAAACATGCTGAGCAGCAACATGAGAAGACAGTAAAGGGATGAACTGATTGCAGCCATTTGCATCTCCCGTGAACAGCAAATGAGCACCAAATTGCCTCCTTGCCTCCTGCCAGCAATGCCCAGGCTCTCAGACAGTCTTTTGTTTGCACTTTCCACCAGCACATGGGCACTTCCTGCACACCAGCATGACCCACAGTCAGTAAGAAGCCCAGGGCACATGTTTGCCTTACTGCCTCTATTGTGGAAACAGCCAGTGAACGAGGATTTTCCATGTTGCATGTAAATTCTGATGTTAAAAATAAAGTTTCTCCTCTAAGCTAAAGAGAAAAGACTGACGCAGGTTATCCTTTGAAAGGAAATGAATTAAAAAGATCTGGAGTTGATTTATTCCAGAGCAATTAAACAGGCTGTTCCCTGAGGTTTGGACCACATGGTCCAAGGTGCCCAGCAGAGCTGCTGCAGCACCCAAGGTTTCAGCAAAGCCAGCAGGCTGCTGTGAGCTCCCAGGGAATGTTTCTGATTCCTGACAGAAACCTGCTTGTAAATGCAGGGACATCTGTAGGTTTCCTCAAGACTTTTGCAGGAAAGTGCTTGTTCACCAACTCTAAATGTTGAGTCAGAAAGTTTATTGTGTGTTGTTCTCATTCTTATCTGCCATATTTGGTCTCCTTTGACTACCTATTTGATTTTAAGTTGTGTTAATACACAGCAGATAACCTTTCAATCAGTGTATTATTAAAGATAAACTATTAATACCTTCCTCTTAAGAAGCAATAATAGGGTTAAGTATTTGCATGGGTCATTTATTAGAAAAATGTGTGCAAGTAACTCAAGGAGAATTCAGTGAGTTATTCTTTATGAGCTAGATTCAATCAAGATTTCGTCTGGCTTCCAGGCTGCAATAATTGTCCAAGGCAGCTCGGCTACCCAATCCCTAGTGCCTGCACTGGGCTGATGCTGCTTCTCATGGCAGCAAAGAGTACACAGGCTCAGCCTGTGGTCCTGCTCAGCCAGCAGGCAGCCAAACCAAATAGATCTCCCTGGGTCAGAGTTTTATACCTGGTGGGAAAACCACTGAGGGGATGCCAGACAGGGTTATCCTAACCAAGGACTCAATGAGGATGTCCCCAGGATCCTGGGTGGCATCTTTGCCACTGCGGTGGTGTGGTATGACAAAGACATCCTCAGATCGGTCAGGTCAAGCACCAGGAAGCACCAAAGGCAGGTTGAAAGGCCACAGCTCCTCAAGAGCACCAAATTTGTCTGAGCTGCAGATGACATGGCCAGGGAAGCTGCCTCACCAAAGGCTCCTCTGGATCTTCCACAAGGGAAAGTCTCCTGCTCAGCCAGTCTTGCCATTGACCTAACTGCAAGCACCAGAAAGTGGACTTCTTTCTCCCTCTCTCTCCACCAACATTTTTTTTCATTTTTGAACAAGATTTTTTTGGCCAGATTTTTTTTTTTTTTCAGCCTAGATGTATTCTTTCACCATTCTCAAATGGAAATATCCTCAATGGTGTTCAGGAGATGTTTTCAGTTAGAGACTGACTATTCTTATTTATTTCTTTTATTAGGATTAAGCAGGCCAAAACCAAGATGTTCTATTTTGGATTAAATAAACCATTTCAGGTTGACTACCCCCTCTCATGTACTTGAAGTATGACAAAGAAATAGGTTTTGTTGAAACAAAGATAAATGTATAAAAAACTTTCTGGCCCATTTTTCACACAGCTGCAGTCAAAACTTCTCCTACTTGGATTAACTCTTCCCACTTCTCCTTCATGCAGTTGACCATATTCCAAGCACTCAAACAGAAGATGAAAAAAAAACCATCTTCAAGTAAATAAGAGCTACCTGGCATCTGCAAAACAAAACACAGAAAAGCAGAAATGAATTTCTTTTTAATCTGAAACAGAAATTGTAAGCACTGAAATTTCAGCATGCGGCCCCACCCTTACCACTGCCTGCTTTGGCTCTACTTTGGATAAACCGAGCCACAAACACAGAGCTAAAGCCTTTGGCAAACCATATACCTATGAAGCAAATGCAGAGGCCATCTCCCTGGTTGGAGGATATTGGTGTAGCTTTGCTGAAGTCAGAGATGACACAGCTGGAACAGCAGCAGCCAAGACCAAGCATCCCAATGTCTCTGAATCTCGGGGCAAGCATTTAGTGTCCGTTCTTTAAAAAGCTTGCTCATTTTAAAATGACGTAGCATCTAGCAGCATTTATTCCTAGGTAACTACCAAGACTTTGCATCCTTTGGACAAGTGATTTTTTAGCTCCTTAACATGTGTTTCACATGCTGTGGGGAATAAATCAGGTTAAAATGCAATTCTTTTCCTTTAGCTGATATTAGAGAGATTACTGCTTACAGCAGAGACACCTCAAACAAGACAAGTTTCCAGGGGTTGTCTTCTTTGCTGCTTGTACACAGAATATCAACCACTCCAACTATGCTGGCATCAACAGTTATGGCAATAAAACCCCTGGTAACTGGGATGTGGTTTGCAACCATTTCTTTTCCTTTTTTTTCTTTTTTTCTACTGGAAAAGACATAATCCCAGCAGAAGGCTTGTTTTCTGGGTGGCCTGTATGGACGTCCCTTTCTTAGGCTCCAGCACCAGATCCTAACAGACCCCCTACTTTACAAGCAGTTGCCCTCTATTGCCTCCAGACATCTCAGAGGTTTTTTTCCCTTCCTAAATCTGTTGCTTTTATCAAACCATCCTTGTTCGAGCCTAGGCTCACTGGCAAAGATCCCTTTCTGTGTCCTATCGCCCTTGCTCCTGCACAGAGCACCCGGCCATTGATGGGGAGCTGCAAATCACAGCTTACAGGCTGGAGGGCTTTTAGCTTTTTCAGAAGAGAAGGAACAGGAGCCTCATGACTGTCCTCTCCTCCTCTTTCTCCTCCAGGACCAGTCTGCAGCTGCTCTGTCCGCCAGGTTAATGGAGCCTCCTGGGCACAGAGCTCCCACGCTGTTGAGGAGCACTTTGCCCTTTCCCAGAAGATCTGTCCCCACCACAGTTCCTTTGTCTGTCTCTGTCTGCAGTACCATTCAGACTGGTGTGGCTGAGACAAAAGCTAACTCAGCAGCATTTCCCACCATATAAAGCCATGACAGGCTTGCATCATGAACACTTTGTACAGTCCTGGTTGTTCTTCCACCCCCACATCTTAAAAAAGATATAGTGGAAACTGGAGTAGGTTCAGAGAAAAGCAACAAGGAAGGTCAAAGGTACATAGTGGTTTGCACAGAAGGAACAGCTGAGTGCTCTAGAATGCTTCAGCCTGGAAAATAGAAGACCTAGGAGTGGAGGAAAGAGTTTAATACAGGCAAAAATCAAGTAATCACGAGTGGCATGGAAAGGGTGAGTAGGAAATGCCCGTTCACTGCCTCTTCCAGTGCACACTGTGGAGCTTGCAGTCTGTCCTACCCCACACAGCTCCTCTGCTCCTTGTCCCTCATCACTTTGGCTCCGTCATCCTCCCCCTCACATCTCTGGAAGATGCTGGTGTTCACCCATGCATATTCACAGCTATGCACTGGTTTCACTAAATTATATTCTAAAGTCTACTTTAATCAAATTAAATTTGTTTAACCAAGTTAACTTTGTTCAGGCTAATGCTACGTTCTTGTATTCAGTCTTTTTCAAGTGTGTCCTCTGATGCTCTGTCGAATGTGAGCCACTCAGAAATCCCAAGAAACTTTGGAAAGCTTGCCAAAATATCATGACCAATGTTAGAGAGATGTCATACCTTAGGCTTGTACAACGTGTTACTGTAGGATCATGGGATAGGACCATAGGTACCCTGAAGCACTGAGTCCTACAGGACTCCCATGGGTCCTATAAAAAGCCCGTTTCCCATAACCCATGGAAAGAGCCCATTGCAGCCCCTGTAGCTGAAACCTTGTCTACAGTCATAACACTTCCATCCTCCCCAGAGATCCAGCTTTAATATTTCTTGTTTTTATAAAACCGTTCACCACAGTAGCTTACTCTGCAAGTGCACCTCATCGCCGTCAGTTAATTCATCATTTCTGCTGGTCTCGTTAATCTCCCCCTCCCCTTCCACAGATAAAGCACATTCAATGGCTGTGTTAAGTAACAAGCAGCATGACAAGGAATATCTTGCATACTTCAGAAGGGTAATGTCCTACCAGACTTATCTGGGCATTTAAATCCCATTTTGAAAAAGTTCTCTCAGTTACTGATCTACTGAATGTAAATTTAATAATTTATTTCAGCCAGGGGAAAGGAATGAAAAGTTAGAATTATTACCCAGTTTTTCAGTGTTTGTCTGACAGGTTAATATTTTGATTTCAAGTCCTCATAATAGGACTTTCCTCAGGTGCAACCCTGCATGTTGGGTGTTGGATGCTGTTTGTGCCTGCTTTCCCGCACGGCTGGGGTCTGCAGCCCCACAGCCGGTGCTGCACAGGCAGCAAGCAGCACACAGTGTCTGGTCCTCACCAAACGCTCGCTATGTCTACCCGGCATGCCCATATGCTACAGAAACACCATTTTCCACTTCTTTGTTTATTTTTTAAAGCTGAGCCTTTGACCTTCTAGGTAGTAATAATTTTCCAGCCATCAAACAGGCATAAGGAGTGTGGTATGCGCCTGCCACAGCCCCAAACCACAACTGAGACATCTGAATACCCTCTCTCATTAGGCCCAACAGGATGTCAAAACCAGGCTCAAATGCTAAGTCCTCACTGTCTCAGCTAAACTTATGTATTTTGCTGTTAACTATTTTTCAAGCAGGATGGGATGGTGTGCTAGAAGACAAACGTGGGGATGGAGTGGATCTGCCTGCATCTTTCAATTAAAGCAAGTCCACCTAAAATACAGAAGGGTTTTTTGCCTTGAAACCTGGGATTTATTAGGAGATCCTGTCATAGATAGGATAGGGAAATCTACAGCCAGAAGGCAAAATTGTTGAAGGATTGTCCCAGAACACAAGCTACAATTAAAAACATGCATTTCTCACAAACACCTCCCTTTTTTTCAGTTAATCTCTTTACGGGTTTATTTATTTTTAATGTACCAGAATGTAAGTTCTCCAATTAGGAATCACAGTGAAGGAAACACTGAAAAATGTTAGCATAGGAAAAATTAATTTTAAAACTCCATTACCAAAGTTACACTGAAAATTACTTTGGATCCATATTCATCAATGTCTACCCAGCCTCCACCATTCTTGCTGCTATCAACCCTTGCCTCCCTCAGATAAGTGTATTCCAGTGCTGTGGGCATATGGCTTCACTGGCTTGTTTTCAGCCATCATCAGTTTGCTTTTTTGAGGGGCTGTTTATGTTTCCTTTAACGAATATTTCTCTAAACGCAGTAAGGTTATAATGTCTCTTGTCATTTTAGCACAGTCTTCACAAGCTGTGATTTCTTGTACGCTCTCATTCAATGGCTATTTAGTTCTTCATGCAGAGATTTAAAACCCACCCATCACATGTTTCAACCATGACTAAATAAGTGTGTGATGTCTCGGGAACACAGTTGAGCATTTTTGATGTAGAGATGACTGTGTAGTCTTCCTGTAAGACAGAAAAATAAGGAATTGAACTTTTCTTAATCGGGCTTTTCTTCCTAGCTTTGCAGCATGAAACGGTGTTGATTTTTGCCATGATTTGGAATGCTGCCGGCTCCCCATGCTGTGTGCAGGAGAGCCAGAGCCTCCAGCAGGGTCCTGCTGTGGCTACCCCAGCAAACCGCCTGCAATCCACCACCTGCAATGCGCCACCAGCCCCTGAAACAAGACAGAAATCAGGTGGTTTTGTACTTCTTTAATCATAGAGATTCAAGAGACTGTTGCGCCTCCTGTAAAACACACTAGTAATCATGACCAGCCTTGATGTCTGCAGTCCCTGCCATTTTCAAACAAGAATTACGTATGCCTACTGCAGATACGAGTAGTCACTGCAGATCGGGGTCTGATCTCATCACCCTGCTGAGAATCTAGCATAATTCAGTCACTCACGGCAGGTACTTTGGACTTGCACCAGTGTCACTGTGATCAAACTCTGCTTCTCTGTCTGTATTAAGAAGAATGTTTAGAAAAAGATGCCAAAATTTTTTTTTCTCTAGTACAGACACTGGCTAAGAGCACATCATTGGTTATTAGAAACCTCTCACCATCTGGTCACTCTTATTTCAACTGTTACCATCACCTCTGCAAAATTCAGTGTCCCATAGCATCAGGTGCTCCAGGGGGCATGGTGGGACGAAGCTCCACCATGAGCATGATGTGACTGCCTGGAGAATATTTTTGGGTCACTGCTCAGCCTGGGCATTGCCTGAGCCTGTACACAGGGATCCTCGCAAGGCTGGAGAGAAAGGCAGGGCTCACATAACCTGTACTTGTATAGCTTCATGCAGAAAAGTCTCCCTTTTAACTGAACCAATACTCCATGCAGGTTGATTGCCCTGCCTACAACAGTGGACTCAGGGCTTTGACTGTCTGGGAAGTTTTATTTTCCTCAATGCCTTAGAAGTGCAGATGGGGTATAGGCTATAGGTAACCTGACTTGACTGGGTTTTACACTTGTTTCTAAGCTAGAATTAAAACTGCTTCAGCTCATGGGCGGTGGAGACTCCGACTTGTCACTATAACACACTGTGGGCATCAGCTTTGTCAATAATGACCTTGCAAATCGCAACAAACCACCCTTCCCTTGCATCCCCTGCTCCTGAGCTCCAGAGACTCACAGCAGACTTCCTAACGTGTTCACTGCTTGAAGGTGCAACTGAGTGAGATCAGAATGGGAGTTAGAGGAAGGAAAATAAAAGTTGATATGTTTGCATCTGTGTACTGTCTGGAGAGCTAATTAGTCCTGGTTCTGGTAAACACACTTGGAGGGGAAGACACTAATCAGCCAAATTAACTGGCCATTTCCCTGAAGACCTCCAATGCATTAAAGAAAAAAACCATTAGCATGCAATCTTGACACCGACATGACTGTGCATGCTTTCTAAACACCACTGTTATTGGCTGTTTGTGGAGGAATCTAAAAGTGTCTCCATCTTTCTAAAGCCCGAGTTCCTGTAGCAGTCATGGTCCTGCATCCCCAGGGTGCTTTTCTCCGTGGGGTACCAGAAGCCATCATCATCTGAAATTAGCCTGAGCAGTTTGCCATAATTAGGGACCTAATTAATGCTGCTGAGGGAGCATGATGCTTCTCAGGGTGCAGTCTCAGGGCAGAATAGGTGACATGAGCTGAAGCAGAAGAAAACTGAGAGCCAGAACAGCAGAAAGAACTTGAACACCATGAAGATGGGCAATAGTGCAATAATACAAAGTAAGAGCTCCTTCAATTAGTGTGTAATAGCAATTTTTGCTATAAATGGGAAGTCCCTCAGTAGTGAAACACTAAGGAGGACAGGAATCTGAGTGTGCTGCCAAGTTCCAGGATAAAGATGCTTCAAGGATGCAAGGGACCCTTGTGCTATTGGGACACATTGAAAAAACAATGAAGGTCTGCAACCCTGAAGTGCCCTAAAGACCTAGTGCCGTGCCACTAGAGCAGCCCTTAAGAGCAACCTTACATAGCAGAATTGGGCAGCCAGGAAGAAATCAGGCAGATTAGTGAAAAACCCATAACTAGGATGTCCAGTCGATTAAATGAAACCAGAAACATTTTAAATAAAGCAAGTGAATAAATATTGTAAATATGAAAAGAGAGGGGATTATAGACCTGAGGATAGCAAAGAGATTGACATAATGAAGTATAAACAGAAATAGGTGAAGAAGCCAGATAGAGTGTCTAAGTCTAATTCTTTCATAACACAGCACCATAAAAGGTCTTAAAGCAAGGCTGGTCAAAATTTTTCATCAAAACTTCTCTACTGAACAGTAAAAAGAGTACTTTTATATGATTACTCTGTCTAATTTTTTTTTTACCCACAACAGCTGCTTTCCATGAAAATTTTCAACATTTTGTGGAAACACCAAAAAAACCCAACCCTCTCTTTATGGCAACTGAACACTGTCAGACCAAAAAAAAATAATATTTTTGGTGAGCATTGAAGAATGGCCTGTAGTTTTGAGACATGACTAATCTCTTTGTTGCCAAACACTGAATATTTTTTGGTTTTCCAATAAAAAGTCAATTTTTTTTTTTACTGGATGAGGGAGGGACTTTCCAAGCAACCCTTTAGATGTCAAAAGAAAGAATTCGAACTCAGTTCCTGCCTTAAGGGGTGTCCAGTGCTGAGGCCTCTGTAAAGAAAGAGTATTGAGGGCTGGTCAAAGGGCAAAACCAAGCAGACAAACAGCCTAATTCTGGACAGGCTGCAAACAGAAATGGAAAGATGCAGGAAAACCAGAAAAAAATAAAACTGTTGAAGTTATTAGGCTAAGAGACACAGTGAGAGAATTGGAGCACAGGTTGGTGGTTTTGTTGTAGAAAGTGTCAAATAGTCTGGTTTTGGGTGGCTGAGAAGCAGTTTGTAACTGAGCATCTAAAGACTTGGAGACCAAGTAGCCACAGTCTTGAATACTTGGCCAGTCAATGGCTCTGGCTGCCTCAATATCCTTGGTTGCTTTATAAGGATAGAGAAATAAGTGAGGGGATTTTTGTTTCGGTTTTTTTTATCCTCCTGTGCCAGGGCAGGCATTGTAAGGCCAGAAACATTTCTCTAGCCTAGACAAGTATAATTCAGTAAAATACATACACTATCAAAAGAAGGTAAATCAAAATCTAAAATTCTAACATTTATTGCAGGAATCTTATATGGTGCTGTATATTAAAAACGGTTATTTAAGGAAACTGGTTTTGTTGGATTGGAGCCAAGCCTTGTGTCCTTAGCAGTAAAATATTTCATCTCACTTCACCTCTAACTTTTGATCTTGCAGCAGGTATCACCAGAAGATGGCAGGGTAAGCCAAGGCAGCTGTAAATGTCATCATGCATTAGTATAGGACCTGGAGTTAATTTAAAGGTATTTATTGCTGTGATTCTCTTGCTTTCCTAGCACCTAGCAACTTACTTTACAAACACAATAGTAGCCCAGGGTAGATTTTTCTCATGAAATTTCAGGTTTAAACATGGTGCTGCAAATGATTCCCAGCAGCCTTAGCTGAAGTGATAATAGAGGCCAAATAGCCAAAACCTGTACTGGAGGCAAAAACCATTCTCCATGGGTCACCAAGCCTAAAGAGAGTTAAAGCATAACAAATTTCTCAGGATGAGGCAATCTTCTGTTAAAGCTGAGGAAAAGGCTGTTGGAGCTGATGGTCTGGTATTAGAGCTATGGTGGAGCAGAAAGGGTAGGAAGAAAAAGGTTCCCGGAAAGAAAAATACAATAGTGTCGCAGCTTTGCCTGGCCATGTTAAACAGGAGGAAGAGAAGGAAGTGTCCCCTTGCAGAGGCGGAAAGCAGGTCACACAAGGATTTAAGGTGAATTAATCAGAGATTAATTAAAAACAGTCCACGTCCACTGAAAAATCAAACAGTTGTGGTCCTGCATTCCTGTAAAGTTACACAACATGAACTTGGGGAGGAGGTAACAAAGCAGGAATGGCATCCTCTGAGATTACTCAGCTCAGCAATGTGGCTATCAAATATTTGGTGTCAAAAACAAGCACGCTCCTTTCAGACAGGGGTACAGTGATATCCCATCACTTTACAAGGGATGGTCTGAAAGTGAATCCCTTTCTGGTGCCTACAGGGGATTCAGTCTCTGTCAGCAATAGAGACATCCTGGCAACATCTGGTGATAGAGACATTATCAGCAGCATAATCAACCTGCCCATATCAACTGGGCAAAAATAGTGGATGAAAACGGGATGCACAACAAAAGACAAAAGAAGAAAGGAAAGGAAAGGAAAGGAAAGGAAAGGAAAGGAAAGGAAAGGAAAGGAAAGGAAAGGAAAGGAAAGGAAAGGAAAGGAAAGGAAAGGAAAGGAAAGGAAAGGAGGGAGTAAGTAGAAGTAAGTAGAGAAACTCTTGAAAGAATATTTAAAAGTGGAGAAAGCAACCAGCCTCCTCATCACAGACAGTATAAGAGTGGCAACAAGTTACAGCAAGACAGATAAAAGGATGCCTGAGAAAAGGCAAGTCTAATCCTCCGTCTGTTCCACCTTCAAAATCCTTTCCAAATAGAGACATGGCAGCCATTGAAGGATGTGGTTACTGTGAGGGTAGAAGCTCCAGGTAAAGATGGTGCAAATTTTACTTGGATGCTGTAAGAGCTTGTCATTTAGGGGCATGGCAGTGCAGTATGCCCATGTTGCCTTTCTCTTCAGTTTTAGCAGAGATGTGAAATATCTGTTCTGCCTGTAAAAAAGGGAGCAACAGCTGATAATGCCAGCAGATGCAGGTTAGCAATAAGGAGATGCAAAAGGAGAAGATGAAAGCACAGAGGCGAGGGCATTTGGTTCAGTCCAGGGTTAGTGGCAAGGCTGTGCAATTCCTGAATTTCCTCTGGGACCAATCCCATCTGATTTACCTTAGAGAAGCTCTTCTCATTTCAGTATAGTCCCTCCTGGTTCCCATCCTTGTGCATAAAGTATTACAGACTTTTCATTAAGACTGTGTACAAATTTCACTTTCTATATGAAATCCATGTCAGGCTGGAGTGCTGGCTGCAGGTTAACTTCAACTTCACAAAATAAACATTGCTCATTTTAGTCCCAGTATAGGGGGAAGAAAATTTATAATCCCTTCTATTGGTTTGCTGCTTAAAGAAAACTAAAATACACTAATGTAAACTGTGAATTGTAAAATCTTGTTCTTTAAGTTACTTAATTCTCCTTCACTGGCTTGAATTTTTAGGCGCTTTTCCTTAAAAAGCGGGATAAATTTAAAAGCCTATTTCTGAACTTATTAAGGTCAGTAAAATAAGGAGTAACTGCTCATGCTAATGGAAATACACTAGTGTATAAATTAGTAAAACCAGATTTTGTTAAACTTAAACTGGTTTTTGATATACTGCGTCTAGTTCCCCTCTTTCCTTACAGTTACATCGCAAGAGGTGTTGCTGTGCATTGCACGCTTGCACAATAAATAAGACTGTTAAATAAGTGGGGATACAACAAAAATATGAAGTTTCAGAATATTCAGGAAATCATCATTTCCTGGAGCTGAATAAACATTTTAGAAAAAACTCACCCAGCAGGAAATGGAGCTATCTGAAGTGGCCAGTAGGTTCAGAGGATGTGGAAAGGGGTTTGTTCAGAGGCGTTAAATAAACAGAGCAAAATGCCTTGGGAAATAGTTCCCTTTATTTGCTTTCTTGGCTAACAATGTTCATTTTACATTCAACCTTCAGCACAAGAGACACAAACAGGCCCCGTGCAAGATTACCAAGCTGAGTGTAAACTGATACACAGTCTTCCTGGTTCTGCAGGCATCCTGAAATGATAGCTAAGGGAGATCGTGCTGCCCTGCTCAAGGATTTAGGATTAAGGATTTAGCAAGTTAAATATTATTAAATTAACCCTTTCAGTATTCTCAAACTTAATAGGTCCACTTATCCTTTGGCCTAGCACCAACTGATCTCCGAGTAACAGGAAACCATACAACTATGTGTTAATAGAAAAGCTGGTGTCACATCAAAACCTGCTAACCAGGAGATGGCATTAAACCTAAAGTCTAAACATCAGAGTGACACAAAGGAAAAGATTGTGAATCATTATATTCATGCTTAGATCTTGACAGTCTTCTGTCTTAATACATCTGTGAAGCTGACACAGCAGTTTATGAATGCTGTACTAGAATATCACAGAATACTAGGACTATGCTGCAGTTTTCAGCTCTTTTTCTCAGGAAAAACCTGTTTTCCCAGGAAAACAGGTTTTTCAGTCCAGGCCCTTGAGCTAGAGTCAGATACAACATCATGAGCACAGTCTATAAAGTTTCACTGTTTTTTCTCCCTCTCCATGCCTTAAATTGTACTGAGCTTTCATTGCCTCCATGAGACCATAGAGAGAAATGGATGGTCTTGTATTCTGTGTGGCCTCAACCCAGTCACCATGAACAAAGTTTTCTACAGTTTCTACATGGCTGTCATTCATATACCCTAGTAAAATCAATAGTTTAAATGGAATTAGACAGTTAAAATGCATAAGGATGTCAGACTGGGGAGAAAATAGGTATTCACAACTTTATGTGCCTAAACAGCTTGATAAATTTATTCTTATTTTCCATAAGCCTCAGCTGCCAATGTGTAAGATTGAGGCTGAAATCCCTTTACACCTGTGGAGCACATGAGGACTTCTGGGAAAAGAGCTGTCTTTTACTGCCTATCTACACAATGCTTGGCACTGTGGGTCCCCAGCATCACTTGTTAATGAAATATTAACAGCAGCAATGCCACTCGAACCTGCATCTCACAGTGTCTCTGAGGACAGAGAGAGCTATCTTTTCAAGGGATATGTCCCATTACTAGAACTGTCAGTTATGGAGCTTCTGGAGAAGGGATCGAAGTGGGGATAGGGAGAGAAAAACAAGAGGCTCCTGAGAAATGAAGGAGAGGGGCAGAGAAAATGGAGGAGGCAGTGGAGAAGCACAGTGAAGGAAGAACTAATGGGTGAAGAAAAAATGAGGGGAGAGATCACAGCAAAATAAGCCAGAAAAGGTACATCAGGGACTTTGAGAAGGAGGCAGAAGTACAATTTAGATGAGTGAGAGAAGGTGGACCAAGAGGAGAGTGAGGGGAAAAAATTCCAGCAGGTCTGATAACAGAGCTCTGATGAGGCTTCACATGCTTCAGACAAGAAATATGGGCCCCTCCCCAGCAAAACTGGGCTTCCACTGCCAGCAAAATTGTTTCCACAGCTGAGACTGCAGTGCCAGCAAACATCTGGGATCAGCCCATCCAGGTGCTCTGTGATACAGGCAGCACCAGACTCAACCCATCAAAGCAAGAATAAATCTGAGGGCCAGGAATGAGTACTTGGGCCCCTGCTTGGCTGCCACTGTGCAGAAACAAGAACATAAGTAGCCAAAAAAAGACACATTTAAGGTATAATTCAACAAAAATAAGAAACAGACCTTTTGACAGCAGACATGCTAACAAATCAAGTTCAGAGAGTAAGAACCAGCTATGCTGCAGGAGGGACAAGGACTCTGAAAGCTGCTGTAAGAGTCTGATACGACAATTTGCAGAGGATACTGAAAATCCATCTATTTCAATTTTTAAATTGGACTTATGCTGGTAAACTCTCCCATCTGAGCTTTTTTAAAATATCATACGAGCTACAGCCTGCAGAGATTCAAAGTCTCTCTAGACCGACTATGCAGTTAGTCTCTGGCATTCCCTGGAACACCAGCATGACTTCTCTGGTGGGCCCCCGAGCTCAGCAGACAAGTGCATAAGCCACTATCCCACCACTGAGCTGTGGCAGCACTTCCCAGACACTCAGCAGAGCCAACGGCAGGGCAATGAGCACTGCTTGTTCCACAAGTAGCTGCACTGACCTTTGGGGGATTATTAATCCAGTGCAAATAAGGGTATGAAAATTTGGTCTGATGGGAAAGAGAGAATTATTATCATCTAGACCTTTTTTTTCCAACACATTGAGTGCATTATATAGCACAGATAGGTGAGATTTTTCTATAAACAAAACAGTAACCCAAATCCTATTGAACATCTCCCAATGAACCTGTACCAGCAAACAATAAGACCAGGCTGGAAGGTGCATTCTGGGGCACCACATCCAACTGGCCGCTGTTGCAAACAACCACGTCATAGGGTCTCTTTCATAACCACTAATTCACTTATGTTTACTAGGGCGTTGGAGTGTTATCTTAGAACTATGTCAAAAATTCATCTTTTTATCACTGCCACGCAGAGGGTTTTGTGAAAGAATCCAGTTCTTGGACTGGAGAGGGAACAACATGGCAGCTCACGCGTCAGCTTGTCTTGGCCCCTGTCTGGTCTTTGCTTGCACAGGACTTAACTGTTCACTACATATATTTAAATTCACAATCAAATCCTGATATGATTTAAAGTTATGGGAGTATTCCACACTAGTAAAGCTGAATCAAAGCCTTGCACTTCTGGACAAAGATAATTTTAAAGATAACCACCCACCTTCCCAGGAGGCTTTTCCACAATCAACAGCTGAATAACTCTGAGCTAATGTAACTGGGTTCCCATATAGCATGAGACCAGCAAGATCCCTGCCCTCATGTTACATGAGGTGAGACTGAAATGTGAAGAAGCTCCCCTTTTCAGGAGACACTGCTTTCCCCCAGGCCCCTCCAGCATTCCATGTGATGCTTATGCTGTCCTCCCTCTGTTAACCCCTTGCCCAGGTTGGCCTCCACTTCAACTGTGAGGGAAGAGTCCCAGGAAAGTGTTTTCACCATTTGCTCTTTCTTGAATTCATTGGCATTCCAAACTCTCCCAGGAAAATACTCACCCGCAGTTATGCCAGCGCTGCCGCAAAGCTGAAAGTCTCCAGCATCGCCCAGAAGGGATTCATTTAAGCAAACAGCTGGGTAGTTTTAGAGGAGCATCAGGAGGGCTGAATCTCTGAGCAACCTCACCTTGTATTTTTTAGCCCACCCCTCTAAAACTAGATTGTGAGCTCCCTCAGGTAGGAGCTGTGGATCCAAATGGGTTTAGTCAACTGCCTAGCATGCTTGAGGAAGGTGTAAGTCAAACATGGGCAACAAAATGCCCTTTTCTTGCTTTTAAATCTGCCCAAACACAGTATGCAAAGTCAGGCAAGACGTCTATTTGACACTGATTTTGCAGCCCTCATGATTTCAGGCTCCCTTAGCCGCTGGCTTTTTTGCATTCACAGCCCATTGGCGCTAACGGGATCCCCCTCCTCTGGGTTAGGCAGAGCAAAAAGGGTGGTTCACTGCTCCCATCCAAAGGAGGAAGTGAGAAATCTCCCACTTTGAAAGCCCAAATCACAGGCAATGCCAAAGGCCGCAACCTGTCGCTTGGGGAAGCTCAAATCCCCTGTAAAAGAGAGAAAGGAAGAAAGGAAAATCTACCATGAACTCCCAAATGAATTATATGCCTCCTAGGAAGGAGACAGCATATTTTTTTTGGTAAATCATCAGTCACCAAAACCCCCCATTATACCAAGTTGGCTGATGACTTTCTGAAGTTCGACCAAATTTAATAAACAGTTTTCACCAAAACAAATGAAGACTGGGGTTTTTTAAACCATCAGAAACAGTTTGTTTAGACACTTTCTGAACATAAATTCTTTACATTTTTGAAATATTTAACTTTCTGGGTATTTATAATAAAAGTAACATAAATAAAGGTACATTGGTAGTAGTTACCCTTCCATCCAATAGCACAGCATTAATGCCCTCAGCTGAAAAATGAAAGGCACAGGTTTGACTTCCTCCTCTGGCTTGAGGATCTGCACCCACATCCCAGAAAATTGCATGGACCATCTGTCAGTGCTGTCAAGTTTCTGCTTTTATGAGTACTTGGGGATGGTAGTGCAGTTTCTGCAAACTAAGTGTCCTTTCTGATTAAAAGACCTGACTTGGACTTGGTCTTCTACCCCTTTGGAGGACAATAGCAACTTAACCTGTTGTCAGTTCCTCTCAGTTTTTCCCAGTGCTCTGTCAGCTCCTGCCAAGATATGAGGCTGAGTATGCTCCAAGGAGGAGATCACTGCTGGGAGGTGAAGATGACCAATGCACAGGAGGGAGTTCCAGGCAGGGCAGACAGCTGGCAGAGGTGCCTGCATCTGTACATTCCATGTTCCCTTGCAACCTGGGCAGAAGAATAGCCCAGGGTTCATTTCGAGTCAAAGAGATGTCCAAGCTGCTGCTAGTGTTATGAATATAGCATTTAATTATCTTGTCTTTTACTTCAGAACTCCAAGAGGAAAACTTTCTATGACTTCTTACCCCAAAGTTTTGTTTTGGTTTGTTTTTTTAAAAATCCTTTCATTTTGGCAAGGAAAAATCCTGATGTTGGGAGAGTAGAAAGTGGTCTGCATTTCAATTGTTTATTTCAATTCCTTTCCAGATCAGCCAACAAACATGTTAGTTGGCTATTTACACAGTCCAGCCTCAGTGCCTTCATTTCTCCCTTTTCCATTTTATTTAGATGCTCTCTGGGTGAGATAGGCCAGTTGTTTCCAAATTATCCCAGGCTTCCCTCTGGCATCTTCTGGGTAGCTGGGTCCTTGTCAGGGACCATATCACTGAAATGTATAGTGCCTAAGAGGACCAGTTGTCTTTTCACTTTCGATAAGGCAGCAAGGAGGCCTAATCAGTCCACATGTCCCTGGAAAAATATTGAAAATGTAACCTCACTAACCTCTAGCTTCCAAATTATTTTCATACATCACTGTCTGCATTTCTAGTAGATATAGTGGAAAATAAAGACTCCGTTTGTTTAGCATAAAAAGATTAAGAACCCAACATAATTTTCCAAATTTACATTTTGTAACACACTTCATTGTATAGCTGAGGGAGAGAGAAATCAGCTGAATTTCCCTCATGCCTGACCATATGATCAGGAGGCAGCTACTGCGGGTACAGTTCTATGAGGGAATTCTTTTGAAGTCAGAAGGCAAAAAGACTTTTGGGCTTTTAAATGCCTTTTTAATGTGGTCTCTTTCTGTGTAGAGTGCAGTCCACACTTAAAGGGCTTTCTGTGTGCCTGTGAGAAATGTGTTTCTTGAAACTCATTTTTCATCTCTGCCCTATAAAATCTGTGTAAAAGCTCAGACCACTCAGTAGATCCTCACATGCTTCAAAGCGTGCTCATCTTAACCATGGTCCTGTGAGGTCCCAGAACCAACAGCAGTTTAGTCTGGATCAGATAATGCAGGTCATGGTCTAAAGGCTAAATGTAAATATCTATTATAAAGGTAACAAAGACTTCTTTTTCTCCCTATTCCCTTCAAAGCCAAGGACATCTACTTTGCACTGAACTGATTTTACTTTTCACCGGGTAACCTCATTATATCTTTGTTTTGAGAACATCATTCAGTGAGAGTGTTGCATGCTCTGGGCAGGTACCAAGTTGCAGCGGTCAGGCAAGACCAGGTCCCTGTGCCCCTCTGACCACAGACCAAAATTCTCAGGGACAGGGCAGGCATTGCTGTGATCCAAAAAGTGCCTTCTCAGGGAGAGACCAGCAGATATTGCCTCAAAAAGGGCAAAGGAGTGCCTAACATCGTAAGGTTTACTGCTGTCTCTGGTCATGACACATCTCATAGGAGCTGGCCTCAGGCACATGGCATCTTTGAGTAAGGCTTTATCTTTCTTCCTATGACAGCACCATGGCTGGGAGATGGCTGCCTTGTACCAAAATACCCATCAGCAATGTACGTGCATGCTCCACTGAGCAGCATCGGTGAAGCCCATCATGGTAATGGAAATCAGATGGCTGCATGCCCTTCCTTTAAGCTTTGAGTAACAGGAGAGTGTGTGTGGGTCTGGAATCATCTATTCCCCCCTCATTGACTTTCCCTCCCAGTGTAACATCTCAGGTTGCTGTGTACCCCTAGGCTACAACAGGAAAAAAGAAAAAAGGGATGGAAAAAGGACAAAATCCAAACAGTTTCTGGAAAAAATTTCAGTCTTCAGAGTGTTGTCACCCAGTCCGAGTGCAACAGTCAAAGTAATTATGCAACCATTTTAAAATATCACAGTGACATATGAGGTAATGCCACTTTCTGCACAGGCTCCTTTGGGAGCTGCCAGACTGAGCCCTGCCATCAACAGTGGGTTAGGAGAGAGCACTAATCCACCTCCATTTTCACAGGGGAATAGGAGTTTCCAGAGTCTAGACGGGATGCCACGGGATGTCAGAGAAATGTCCCTCTGATGAGAAAGTCTCTTTCATCTCTGAATGATCCTTTAACTAAAAGAGCAGTTGCTGCAATTCTGATATGGGAAGATAAAATGTTTGTTATCTAAATGGTTCATGGATCATGTCCTTCAATCTGATTGAGATCTGTTGTGAGAGTGTGCTCAGCCATAGGGAAGCATGGAATAAAGATAGAGCTGAAACGTGTTTATAGCCTGATTGCTAACCCTTCTCCACATATTCTGCCTAAAGTCACCTAGAGTCTCTGAGAAAGCAAACATGTCTTCTTTTACTACGCCAAATAACTGTTATTTCAGCATTTCTTTCACAGTGAATACATGAAACAAGCAAAGCCTGACTAATCCCACAACCTTCTCTTCAACTCCAGTTACAAAACCACGCAACACAGCCAGCCCATCATGTTCCCCTGGACTAGAGAGAAAGGAGAAACTGCTCATCTCCCCCTCTCACAGGGGGTGGTAGCCCATCACCCACACCACTTCTGTCTATATCGCTGGCTATTCTTCAAATGTGGCCTGGGCTTGAAGCTTACATGAACTGCTGAGGAATAACTGTGCTTGGGGCATGGGTCGGCAGACCTCGCAGGAATGTTTGGTCCTTCCTCTATCCAGTCTGCTTCAGTGAACAAGATCTTTGTCCTGTGCAAAGGTGCCAGACATGTTTAGGCTCTCATAAACAACTCAAAAATTCAGCCTGTGCTTACACCTGAGCATATGCTTGCATGCAAACAGAGAAGTCTGGATGTAGTATTCAGGAAAGACTCATGATTAATAGACAACATTGACGTGCCTGGGGACATGGAAGAGCTGTGTCCCATGAAGGCTCCATTCTGCCCAGGAAACAGAATATTTGTAGGTTAGAGACTTGATTATTTATACAATACTATGTGATTCCTCGGACCAAATGTCTCCACAGAGAAGAGATGTCCTCAGCCAGAACATATCTTTGGGTCTGCAGTAAGAGAAAAAAAACATTTTTTGAAACAAATCAGGAAGAGGATCCAGGCAACTAAAAGAGAGTCAGTCATCCCCCAGTTCTTGGGAAAATTATAGAGCAAGTCTTCACACAAGTCGTTTCACTGCACATGAAGGGAAAGACAGCAACAGCAAACAACCAGAGTGGATTAACTAATGACCAACTCATCAATACCCTGGGCAATGGGACGTAACAAACCCTCAGCAAGTCTCACCAAACTGTGAGGAGTGGCTGACACATTGGATGTCACCTGGGGGACCCAAACCAGCTGGAGTAATGGGCCAGAAGGAACTTCATGAAACACAACAAAGATGAATGCAAAGTCCTCACGGAACTCGACTTAACCCTTTGAGCTTGTGGGAATGAAGGCTAGGCACATATTGAGCTGTATTAGCAGAAGTGTAGGCAGCAGGATGAGTAAAATGGTCATTCCTCTCTTCTCAGGACTTGTGAAGATACTTCTGGAATAGTGTGCCCTGTTTTGGGCCCTGATCAAAAGTCAGGAAAAAGTTTTACAATGATGGTGGCTGAGCACTTTCACAAGTTTCCCACAGAAGTTGTGGTGCTTCCGTCCCTGGAGATACTCAAAATTCAACTGGACAAGATGCTAAGCAACCTGATCTAACTGCAGCTTTGAGCTGAAGGCTGAACTACAAGACCACTGGAGGTCCCCTCCAGCCTGAATTTTTCCATAATTCTATGATTTATGATAGCTCTTAGTAAATCTTGTGCCAATATGTTGTTGAAAAATGGTCTATACTTTTATAAGGGGAATGTTTCAAGCAGTATTAGTACTTCCTATTAAAACTTTGGCAACTGCATATGTCAATATTTTTAAAATAAATTTTAACATTGTTGCTTTCATTATTTTCCCTACTTTCAGGAGGAAAACAGATTATTAGTAAACATGAATTTTCTAAAGTGATTTCATAAAAATACTGGCAAAAATCTGTGGAAATACATTATAAAATGAGCAGAAAAAGTATCAATTTCAGATCATAAGGAATGGAAAGATCTTCAGAATGTCAAAAATAGTTAAATAATTTAACTACCTCTATAATTTCTATAATGCAATAAACATACGCATTACCTGCTGGGTAGAAACCATGAAGACATTTTCCATTTGAATTAAGCTAATTCAATCCCATAATTTCCATTCTTTGGTGCTCATTTTCCTTAAATTATCTCCTGAAAGAGTTTCTTGGCAAAGATGTTCCCTGGAACAATTCACTTTAAATAAATGTTGCACACATTGCTGAAAAAGCAAATTTCACTTTCATAGTTGTCCCACATTCTCATTACAACCTGTAACACGGGAACAGTAATACTGCATATAACTTACACGTAAGTCTGGACACATGAGTTTCCAGTAGCAAATATTTCTGGTTATTTTCTTACGTACATCCAGGCGGATGAAGCTGGCCCTTCCTTCTGGTTTGTGCTTAGCTACACTTGCAGCACAATGACAACAGTTCCTTCTTATGCTGTTCCTATCAGTGCTGCCAAAAAGGCAACCACTTTATATCAAAAAACGTTGGTTTTATTGGAGTACCTGGGAATCTAAACTCATATCTACCTAAGAAATCAAGAGAGCTCTGGACTATCAGAGGCAGCACAGTCTGCGCCCTTTCCACTTGTATCAGTTTGTGGGCCTGCATGAAGTGTAGTTAAGACCTAGAGCAACCTAATGCAACTCTAAATTGTCCTGCTTTGGGGGGAGTTGGACTGGAAGATCCTTGTAATCTGAATTACTCGGTATGGTTACATCATATCATCATGATATGATGACTATACTTGCATTTTCTCTGGAGTGCCCCAGACCTTGAGGTGAAGTAATGTCCAAGATATGACTGAGTGCTTATGCAGCAAATGGTTGGAGAATCTCATCTTGAGAGTAACCTATGACCAACATTGACCTGAGATCAGAGGCATATTCTCAAGACAGAGTTAATAATGAACAGATTCACATCACTTCCATCAAAATCATTGCTTATGTAGTTTGTAAGACTGTTCTTTTTTATTCTATGTAATAAAATATTTTTAGATATGAGCATTAAGAAACATGTCACTATCTAATGTCGACATCGAGTAATTCCTTCAGTAGAGAATAAAATAAGGAAAAGAATGGAAATCCTTTCCACTGAATTAAATTAATTCAAGTGGAAACATAAACATAGAAGATACAGTTTATATGTCAAAATACACATATAATAAAATTGGGCTTAGATCTTTGTTTGTGCAAGCAAAATGGCACTACTGCTCTCAGTTTTCTTCTTCATTCTGAATATCAGTATTTTGATTTTTTTTCATAAAAATATCATATTTGTATTATTCCCCAGCTTTTCTCCCTAACTCAAAGAATATTTTTTATTCTTTTTTCCAAACCTTCATAGCACATACCAGGTATTATTAACAAAGCCAAGAATTAAGATGTGTTTTAGAAACAATCTTTGCAACATCTAAAAGCATTCTAAATTGCTCAGTTTTGTGATCATTTTACCCAGGTTTCATGTTATGTGAAATGTTTAGAAACAAATTGATTTAAGTTTTCAGGTAAAACTATATAAGACTTAGAGAAATGCTGTTCTAAAGTATAAATGCTGATTTTCAGCTTGCTTTAATAAGTATGATGAAGTCAATATGGTTATGTTTCCTTTATACCTTTGACTCTGACCTTCAATATAACATTTAACTAATTTTCTTCGACCACTAATTACTCTATGTTATAAAAATGGTTTTTCTACCAATGTTTAGTCTTGACAAATCAGTGCTGGTTATTGATTGTAATTTTGTTGTCTTTTAGACATTCAAAGACTATTTTCCTTATCAGATGTTGAGTTTCAGATTGAAGTACTTTAAAAATGGTAATTAGTAAGAATATTCCTTTTTTTGAGGATTGCTAGTGTGCTTCTGTTCTCATTCCAGGCATTTCTCAGTACTCTCACCTTTTAAAAAGCAGATGTTGTTTTTAAAAGTAGATAACCTGGATATAGGGATAGAGTCCACCCTCAGCAAGTTTGCTGATGATATGAAGTTGGGAGGAGTGGCTGACACACCAGAAGGCTGTGCTGCCATTCAACAAGACCTGGACAGGCTGGAGAGTTGGGCGGAAAGGAACCTGATGAGGTTCAACAAGAGCAAGTGCAGAGTCCTTCACCTGGGGAGGAATAACCGCAGGAACCAGTACAGGGGCTGACCTGCTGGAGACGAGCTCTGTG
>NW_010310534.1:0-233 GCF_000700745.2 Antrostomus carolinensis
CGTCACCACCACCTCTGTCACCGTCACCACCACCACCACCGCATCCTCCACGCCGAAACAAGGCAAGAAAGCGTTGCTGCTGCGTCACCGGGCGCTGGAGCTGTTGCCGGAGCAGGAACCGGTGGTGAAGGTGGTGGATGGGCACGTGGTTTATCTGTGTGGTGTTTGCCAACGTTCCTACATGACGCTCTCCAGCCTGAAGCGTCACGCCAACGTCCACTCCTGGCGCCGCC
>NW_010310534.1:370-608 GCF_000700745.2 Antrostomus carolinensis
ACCTTTCCACGGCATCAACCCGGGGCTCATCTCCTCCGAGAAGACACCCAACGGCGGCTACAAACCCAAACTCAACGCTCTCAAACTCTACCGGCTCCTACCCATGAGGTCCCACAAACGACCCTATAAAACCTACAGCCAAGGCTTGGTGGGGGATGGGATCCTCGTACCGGCGCCCAACCCGGCGGAACCGGCGGTTACCGGTGATGCTTTCCCATCGCCCAGACCCGAACCGGCC
>NW_010310535.1:0-294 GCF_000700745.2 Antrostomus carolinensis
CGCTCCATGGCCGCACGTGGGATCGACCTCGCGTGCATGGGGCAACCTGGCTCCTCTCGGGGAGCTGCTGCTTGCCCAGCTCTGCCCCGTCAGCCCGTGTTTGGGGTTCGGGCCGCTGTTGTGGTGTTCCTTGTGCCGCGATTCCCGGGCAGATAGCATTGTTTGCCCTGACACGTAAGCTGGTGACAATCTGCAAGAGCTCTGGCATGGATTCCGCCGGCGCAGCTCCCAGCCTGCCTCGCTCCCAGGGCCTTTTTATAGCCCAGCAGAACTTGTTTTGCTGTGGCAGCGAAG
>NW_010310535.1:414-2691 GCF_000700745.2 Antrostomus carolinensis
CATTGTTGCTCAACCGCATCACTTGCCTCCGGCTCAAGACTTTGGGAGATGGAAGGAAGCCAACATGGGGGGTCTGGGGATGTGGAGGGGTCCCAGAAAGGGCCAGGAGCATGCTGCCGGGGAGGGGACACGGTGGCCAGGCCACCAGCACAGAAGAGCAGGGTGCTATGGCCATGGGAACATCCAAGGCGGTGCTGAGCCCACTGCCTGTCCCCCTGCAGAGCACAGGGACACCGAGCAGCCCTGGAGGGGTCCTGCCTGTGAGCAAGGGGCTGCCAGCCCCCTTGTGCCCCCCCAGAGCAGCAGAGCCCCAGCAAAGGACGGGAGGTGAAGCTGGATTATGAAAGTGTTTCTTTGCTTTGCTTTTGAGAAAGGAGAACTTCAAAGGGGCCATTTATCACCAGACAAAGAGAGTCGCGAGTTATTTGCAAAGTGTAAGGGAGAAGCATTAATTACGGGAGTGACAGACAAACGCCGCTGCCGGGTGTCCTCCTGCCCGTCCCAGCAGCTCCCGTCCCTCCTGCCGCCCCATCCCCAGCTCCTGCCTCATCTCCCCTCCAGCCAGGTCTCAGCTTGTGCCATGGTGGAGCTGTGTGGCTCTGGGTGATGGGACCAGGGCAGTGGATGTCCCCAAGGTGGGTGGTTACACCTGTGCTGCTGCTGCAGCCAGAGGGACAACATGGGGGGTTCCTCGTGGTGTCCCCAGCACTGATGCTCTGCTGAAGGGCTGGGAGAAGCGCTGCCAGCAGTGCCCATTGGGTGCCCCAGCCCTGCCCCAGTGATCCTCTTGGGTGAGACAAGACCACGGTGGAAACCAGGTGGGGAGAAATCTGCTGCCTGAACACCTGAGGAGCATCTCTTGCCCCATGTCAGCCCAACCTGCCCCAGCTGCCTGCAGATCTGGAAGCTGAGGTTCACCCAGGCCAAGGGACACAGGGGTGGGAGCCCTTTCTTCACCCCTGCCTTGATCTACATCTCCAGGACCCCTCGGCATGTCCCTTCTCCAGGAGCCCCTGCCAGGCTCAGTGTCATGTCAAGCCAGTTGTGGAGCATGGCTGGTGATGGGATATCCACGGGGTGTTGGTGCCAGTGGGATCTCTGTGCTGGGGACCACAGGTGACAGCTGATGGCTGTGGCCAGGCAGGGCGACAGGGACAGCAGGGCTCAGCCTGGAGCTGGGGCACCAGACCCCTACCACTGAGCTCCCATCCCAAAAAAGCTCTGTGGGAACAGAGCCATGGCTCTGTCCATCATCTGGGCAGAAGACGAGGAGCGAGAGCATTTACACCCCAAACCAAAGTGCCAACAGACCCGGCCACCCTTGGACAGTGAAAGTGGCATCCATGCCACCGTCCCCACCACTCTGCAGGGTTTTAGGGCTGCAAATACTGGGGTGGCTGGGACACGAGGGCTCCCCATGGCCCCGCTGAACGAGCCCCACGCGGGGCGGGCAGCTCTTCCTTTCATGTCTGATCCCTCCCGAAACCACAGCTTCCCTTCGCCCGGCGCGGGGATCAACCGCGGGTCATATTTAATAAAGGCCATGCCACCGTCCCCACCACTCTGCAGGGTTTTAGGGCTGCAAATACTGGGGTGGCTGGGACACGAGGGCTCCCCATGGCCCCGCTGAACGAGCCCCACGCGGGGCGGGCAGCTCTTCCTTTCATGTCTGATCCCTCCCGAAACCACAGCTTCCCTTCGCCCGGCGCGGGGATCAACCGCGGGTCATATTTAATAAAGGTGGGGATGGGAGAAGGCTTCAAAACATTACGTCACCTCGGTGTGGGGGAGGCGGAGGCAGGCAGGGAATGCGAAAACCTCGTTGCAAGTGGGGGCAGAGGAGAAAAAAAATATCAGCGAGGGGATTTAATGGCCCTGTTTTGGTGGGAACTCTCTTGCCCACTGCCCGCGAGGTCAGAGGCGGGGTGTCTGCGCGCGCTCAGGCGGTAAATGAAACTGTAAGGAAAAAAAATGAGAGGCAGATACGAAATGCGTAAGCGCGTCCATGGCAGAAATCCCCCGGCGCTGCCTGAGTCACGGCGCTGCGCCCAGCCAGCCCGCCATGGCGGCTCGCGGGCAAGATCCCCCCGGTCCCCAGGTCCTGTGTCCCCACACTGCCTGGTGGGGACGTTGGGGTGCCCGGGTAGGGTGTCCCCACCTGCCCCAAGGCTTCCTCTGCCTGAGACGGAGCAGTGTGGTGCCAGGAGCAAAGTCCCCCGTGCCACGGCCTTGCCCGTGCCCGACCCCGTGGCCATGGCGGCTGCGTCCGGCACGGGT
>NW_010310535.1:2715-3861 GCF_000700745.2 Antrostomus carolinensis
CGGTCCCTCCGGGGGTGATGGAGGAGGCTGTGATGCAGAGAGGGGGTGCCTGGCCAAGGCCATCGTGCTGGGACGGTTGTTCCCTTGCAGTGACTGTGAGGGGATGGGATCTCATTTGGTACCAGGGAGCTTTTCTGGTGCTGTGAGTGACGGTGGAGAGGGAGATGCGGCCACCACCAGCCATGGGAGCTGGTGGCCACCACCAGGCACCCAGACCATCCTGTGACACGCGTGGGCTGGCTGCAAACGGGGTGGCTTCAGAGGGCTGGGGCGCAGAGCATGTTCAGCTTTAAAAAAAGCAAACGCAAACCAACCCAACCCTGTGCAGCCGTCCTCAGCCACGCTCAGCTCCTGGTGAAAGCTCAGGCTGATGCTCATGCTGGACTGGTGCCTTCCCCTGGCTGGGAAACTATGTGCTCCCAGCCCCACGGGGCACCCATCGGCCCCCCGAGCCATAATGACCACACTCTTCTGCTGGGAAGAGTTAATGAGCTGTGCCGGACAACGATGGGAAAGGGCCGATTGCAGAGAAGTTCCTGACACCGCTCGGAGGAGCTGGGTGTGGAGGAAGGGGGAAGAGCAAGAGGGTGAGAGAGATGGACCAGAAAACGATATCCACTTCATTAGCCAGGTGGCTCCAAATGTGTGGAAACAGGACAAGGTCCAGGTCACCCACTGTGACAGAACATGATTATCATGCGATGCCATGAAGCCTGTGCAAAGACCAAGTCAAAGCTCACCGGCCCACTTGAAAGGAGAAGGGACCTTCTCGGAGCAAGAGCCAGGCTGTTCCCAGGCCGGTGGTGGGGCGGGGGATATCCATGCCGGGGGGTCTGGGAGCCTCCCCCAAACTCTGCCCTGGGAAGGGGGCAGCTGTGGGAGAGCAGCCTGGAGGGCACAGCGGGTATCAGCCCACGTCCCGGTGGCAGTGGGTTGTTGCTCAGGGATGGTAGCAGCTCTGCATTGTTCCCCAGCCCCAAAGGTGGGCGGGTGGTTTGGTGTCTCACTGGAGATCAGAGGAGCTTTGGGGTGATCAGAGACCCACCGTGGTGTGAAGGATGAGAGCACCCATGGGTGCAAGGGCCCTGGCAGGCACATACCACTCGCTTGCCCTCACAGATGGGAAAGCTGAGCACAGGGCTGGAC
>NW_010310535.1:3899-4153 GCF_000700745.2 Antrostomus carolinensis
AAGGCAGGGACCTGCCTTCACCTCCTGGCTGTGCAGCCCTGAGCATGTTGGAAGATGCTCAGCCGGGCTGGGGGCTCCAGGCTGGGATCTGGGAAGGGGCTTTTTGGGACTTTTCAGTCCTGTCTTCTATAGGTTGTGCCCATGAGAAACCCTGCACGGCCACTGCGTGTTCAGCCACAAACTCCCTCCCAAGAATGCAGCGAGGTTTCTGCTCCCTTTGGGGTACCCTTGACCCCCAGCCCTCCTGTCTCTGG
>NW_010310536.1:0-1741 GCF_000700745.2 Antrostomus carolinensis
GCTGGCCTCAAGCCACTCATTGCCCAGCCTAATTTCCCTATTTCCCCTAATAGGCATTTTTATTTTCATTTGAGATCAAGGGTAACAGAACTTTATATGGAGCTTTAAAATCAATCCTAATTTTCTTTCCAAAGTTTATTACAAAATTTCTCCCTGCTGATACTGAAGAAAACATGACTGAAATGTGTTTCACAATAGTCTACGGTCCACAAATGCCATTAATATTACTTTGTCCATTTCCCTGGTTATGCAGTATCAATCACACTCTTAGATTTAGCAAGACCCTTTGATAGCACTGATTAAATACTGGTAGTACCTGGGCCATTTGAAATAGCACACAGAACAGAATAATCACTCTGCACTGAATAGCTGTCTATTTTTATTTGGTAGTCATGGTCCACATAGGAAAACAATTTTATGATAATGACTGAATGGCAATATTCAGTGTGTCCCTGCTCATGGCAGGGGGGTTGGAACTAGATGATGTTTAAGGTCCCTTCCAACCCAAACCATTCTGTGATTCTCTTCCACAAACAACTTGGGACAGATTTAAGTCATCACGAAACAGAACAGACAAATAATTTGGGTATAATTCTTGAAAAGAAAAATCTCAAAAATTTGTGGAGGAGACTTTCTTTTTTTCCTTTTTTGAAGAAATACCAACATACAAAAAAGAGAAGGTAGCTAATGCAGACACAATGGATATATACTGTGTTCTTATATCTATCAGATGGCATCTTCTAAGAGTATGAGAAAAGCTTTGTTGTTTGTTACACAACAGTCTATTAGCTTCTCTTTCTGTTGAGAAAATGACTCAAGACTGGATTGAAAAAGGTGCATTTTTCTCTGTGGACATTGATACCTCCAATAAAAACTAAGAAATGAACATAGATTTCTCAGACATGCTATGAGAAATACTGAACAGGAACAACAAAAAATTAGTAGTTAGAACTGAATTGTGATAGAGATGGGTGCATTTAAGGTTAAAATTTTAATGTCAAGTACTTTGGGTAGCTTTTTGAAAAGTCACAAAGAACTAAAGGATGGAACAGTTGCCCATTTTGGTTCAGTTTGAGATCAGGAAATTACTTGATTTATTGATGCTGGATAAATGGATCCAGAGGGTCTCCTTACTGTAGGAGAGGCTTTATTTCATGGCTTGTTTATAACTATTGTTTCTCTTATCTTTTTAGACATATTTGGCTATGTCTTGCTTATGTGTAATTTTCTTAACTGTAGGTGCATTAGTTTATAAATTGATCACTGATAAAGAACTTATCGCAGCATCAGTGCTTTGATACTGTGCAAAATTTTGGAATACAGAGTTATTTTCTGAATATGGCAATTATGGGCAACTGTTCTGTGGGTTGACTGAAAATGTCTTTTTCTGTTAATGTCTTTTTCTGTTAATGTCTTTTTCTGTTAATGTGCTCTTCTGGAGTTTATGTAACTGGGGGTAAGACTCTCAGTGGACTCTAAGTGTCAGGTTATACTAACTGCAAGTCTGTGTTACTGTGTTTCCTAAATGATTGCACTATGATTTGACTGCAACCTTTTAGAATATGTGGAATCCATAACTAATAAACAGTGCCTGGTTTGCTGGTCTACCTCACTGCCTCAGATACTATAGAGCCTTCACTATCAGCAGAAGTGAATGAAAGCAGACCGTGGAAGCCTTCACTAGACAGGATGTTTTATAAATACCTAAGTGAGATTAAAATGTTTGCTATAAATAGTCCAA
>NW_010310536.1:1764-27982 GCF_000700745.2 Antrostomus carolinensis
CATCTGAAGGACAGAATGGAAAAGAAATTTTGCTGAAAATACTGCCTATAAGTCTCTCAACCTTACATTACTTTAAATCAGTTTTAAACATCTATAGGCTGTGTTATATCCCTTGAAATCTGAGTCAGTTCCAGGTTCTTCAACATTATGCTCTAGAGGGCACAGGAGTACTGCAAATACACTGTGTACCTCCCCTTTCATACCCAAGGGTACACCCAATACTCATGTTTTGGCTAGGAAAGCAAGAGCTGAGGAGTTAAGGTACCAAGTTAGGTCATCCATAGGCATGACCTTTGAAATCAGTCCTTTCTTTATATCAGCAATTATATGTCATAGGTGGAGCCTGTAGCAATGCCTAGATTTAAGATTGCTGGTGGCTTTCCATTGAAAAAAAAATGGTTTTGAGTGAGTTTATGTATATGAGAATATAGTAATTTAAACTGAAATTTGAGATTCTGTGTACCTGCCTGAAATTTGTTCATGAATTAAGCTAAAATATCTGATGATTCCATTCTCAGAAATAGTGGAGGGACAAAATTGTTGTGCTCTGTTAAGCATTTCTTCCAAGTGTGGCAATGAAAAACGATAACGCTTCTAGGCTCTGAAGTGCACACCTGCCTTTTGACAGATCAGTTGCATCATGGCAGGCAATGGGGGATTTTTTTGTTGACCTAGTACACATTAATCCCAGTTGTAAACTTCTGACTTAATGTTTTCACTTGCTTAGTAGAGATTTGGGTGCTTGTTACTGTGGCTGCTGAATTCTCTGGGGATTAAGCCACTCTGCCAATGGTCCATGCACTCAGTGCTTCTCATGCCATGTTCCAGAGGGGCTCCTACCCGTCCTCCCAGCCATCTTTCCACCATTTGCAGCTTGCTTTTAGTTTTCTCCTATGGACTTGGTCTGCCTAGTGGAAAACCCAGAAGCAGTATGCCTGGAATGGAGGGGAATATGGAGAAGGCCTTACTGGAGTGTGGAGGAGGGAAGTTCAGTAAAGGTGCTAAGGTTGTCCAACTGTGAAGCACAGATGTCTAAGAGTGAAGGAGCGATGATCCAGGAGATAGAGCTGGGAGGTGGAAGGATGAGGTTTGACAATAAGGGTGAATTGTGTAAGAGTGGTGGTTTCCTTCTTTCCTCTTGATGTCCATCTTAGAATCTGTGCTCTGGTTTGTGGAAATGCTGTGCACTCAAGCTGTAAGTTAATGGTAATTGTGCCTTAACTCATGTAGTATTTTCTCTGAATAAGTATAGGGAGATACTAGATTTTAAGGATTACAAATTTGGCATGAAAAATAGGGGATGGTCATAATATTTCTGTACCTTTGGTCCTTAGATTTGGAAAGCGGATGACAGTGACTAATGGGTTGAATTAAAAATTCAAACAAAACCCAAACCTACTCAAACAAAAAACAAATACACAAACCCAACTCTCCTACTCCCGTATTCCCTCTCTCCCAAAGCCCACAGTATTCTCAGAGGACCTAGCAATTTATAGTTTCTTCCTTATATCAACACATGTAAGAAGTTTTAGTTATCAAAATAATTACTATTATTTTGAGAGTACAATGGTGTTTTTTTTATTTCTAGTTAATTTTACTTGTTTCTGTTTCACATAGATAAGCCATAATTCTTATGTTTGTGTTTGTCTTGTTGCCAGACATGTTTGTAAGTGGAAACATTTTGTTGAAATCCTGCAGTGCAAACTGAACACTAACTGGCTGTTGGAGTGAAGAAGCTGTGGTGGAAAGGGAGTTTTTAAAAAAGTAATATTAACACCTTCATCATATTAAGATCCTCTGTATTATTTAATTATTTTAGGTAATGGGTAGGTGAGCCAATAAATTTGTCTTTTATCCAGTATACTGTCTTCAAACATGGAATTGCATCAAAAACGTCTCCTGATGTTCAGTCAAGGTGCTTCGGTAGACCAGGATGAGGAATTCCTTACGTCTTGAAAAGCACCAAGTGACCAACAGTATGCAGCATGAGGCATTTAGGTTTCAAGTTTCTCAGTGCTTTCAGCAACTTTTTCTTGATTAATGGATTCTTGGTTGTTTGATGGCAAGATTGCACGCTGCTGGTGAGTTTATCCACAATGCTTCTCATTCAGTACCGTGACTTCCATTTTTACAAAAGCAGTACAAGTTCATGAAATAGCTGATCCAAAGCAAATGATAGATAAATGTGTATGGATTTCTCACATTGTCAGTTATTGAAATTGAATTTGTTTCTTTTAGAAACAACTGAGAAATTTTATCTTGTAATCCTTGAAGTGCAGAGATGGACTGACAAATGTAAGTTGTTCTACACTGTGAATGCTAACAGGTAATGGCATTGCCTTTGCTAAGGGATAGAGTGAAATTGTGCTATGCAGTCAAAGCAGGTGATAAGGACCTCTTCTGTAGCAATGACAGTATGTTCATGATTGTTTAAAAAACCCAACAAAACAAAGCAACAAAAGCTCTTTACTGTCTATTACCAACTAAACTGAATAGTTATGTTCCACAGGGTGGATATGCTTATTTCAGAAACAGAGCTTGAAGACCGTGTTCCTATAATTCTAGACCTAGATGCAGTAGCACTGCTAAGCACAAACCAAATCTGTCATAAAGGGTGTTTTTTCCAATACTATCTTGATTGTTCTGAAGTTGCAGATTTTTAAACAGACTTGAACATTTAGAAGTGATTTGTTTTCTAGGTTTCTCCAGCCATCCTGGAGAATGATGTGCTGAACATTGCTGCAGTGTTGAACGTACAGCCACTCTCAGTTTTTGCTGTCTTTTCTGCATCTGGTAAGTTGGAGCTAATCAGTAGTTCCTTTGCCATGTAAAAATCTTCAACAAGTATGCTTGTTTCCACAACTGATGCAAATGAGTACAAGTGAACAGGAGTATGACATCATTGCTTTTTCCAGAGCTCTTCATTACATCCTCTCTTAGACATGACATGGAATGATAGTTGCATAAAAGATTTTCAAGTCAGTGAACATATGTTTTGTAATGCTTTTATTTCTATTTTACAGAAAGTACCCAGCTTTCTGGGACTTTTGTAATTTACTTATCTCTCCTATTGTAAGTTGAGCTACTTTCAGCTTGGTCTTGTGTAAATAACCTCTGAGTATGCTTTTCACTCAAAATGTACATCAGAGATAATGTTATTCTGCCAATTTTGCAATATAAAAATATTTATTTTGTTTTGTTAATTTTGATATACATGTTGCCACCACTGATGTCACAGTGGTTCTTGGTTTGGTAAGTCAGTCTCTCCTCAGTGAGGCAGCATGGTCTGGTATTGAGTATCTGAGTATCAACCTGAAGCAATACATCCCATCTTGCGTCTTGACATCGTCCATTTGCATTGACTTTACAAGGGTGGAAACACTGGCATCTAGTAACAGACCCAGAAAAGAGCAAAAAACCAAGCCTGTTTCCTTCCTCTCCCGAGAAAAAAGCTGGACTTTTTTTTTTTTTTAACAGTTTCTGTCAAAATATTAAAAAATCATGCACCACACCGTTGTAAGCAATAACACTTTAAACTCCTGGTTGCACTGTAAAATGAAGCATGGATCACAAATGCCTAAGCTGGTAGAATTGGCAGGCAGGATCTCCAGTAAGTCCAACACATGGCATGTTTATCAGTCAGACTATGTTATCCAGCAACCTGTCTGAAATCTGATGCATTGCATGCAAACAGCTCGGGGTTCATGCTTCCAAACTTACTGTGAGATGAGTGAATTTGGATCCATCTGTGCCTTCAGTGTACTCTTATGAAGTGCCCAGTGCAAAGATGAGAGAGAGGCTATTGCTTCCATGCTCATTAGTTGTGAGGAGATGTGCTCATTATAGTCACAACACTTAATATTTTTGTACACCAGAGCCCTCTGGGGCCGAGGTCTCTGTATATGTAACTGCTGGATTTACTACATTTGTTTGAATCGAGGCCTTTCTTTGTTGCTAATGTTCCAGTTTCATGTCTCAATGGTATGAGGACAAGCAGCTTGGAAGAATCCAGCACTAGTCCAATCCCCTCCCTTACCTCTTCCCATTTCTGAAATTATAAAGAATACTTTGTAGTTCAGTTGGGATTGAAAGCTATTTCAGTTTTCCCTTTCCCTTTAGTAATGAGCCAGCTGATCTTTGAAGGTTTATCTTTGTCTCCAGCCTCCCAAGACAATTGTGGTACGGTAATAGTGCAAAATAACAATGAAACACTATGTTGGAAAAATAAGGTAAGTTAGGGTATAAAGGATTCTAAGAATGCTGAGCAATCTAAACAGAGGTGTTGGTACACATTAATTTTTGTTCTTTCTAAATAAAGTGACCTACAGCTTTGTAATGTAAACTATAATGAATTAATTAGTGGGACAATGCCAGACCTGTTAGCTTGGCGGAACATTGAATTCCACCCCCCCAAATTGAGTTATTGTGCATATGGTTGGAGCATGTTGGTAGAGCAGACTACTCACAATGCTTTGCATCACAGCATAACTGCTCTGGTTGTTTACTACATTTGTGCTGTCCGGAACAAGTGGCGTCACTTCTTTGCATACTGGCAACAGACCGGCCAATTTACGTTGCCATATTCCCGAAGGTGTATGGTCCTGCATTGTGGAACTGTTACAGCAGGGCTCTATTTTGTGTTGTGCAGTTGCTTGAGTTCACACAGTCTGTTTGGGGACCACTGCGATAAACTGGTCTGCAACCAAACAGGTGGCTGAGACTGGTAATTTCAGAGATTATATCCAGTGCAGAAATGAGAGCAGATTGGTGAAATGATATTATAGAAGAGCTGAGGACTGAAACATGGTAGTGTGCTTGCCATTTTCCCCTGAGTTGGGACAGGTTTCTCCTTCCCCTAGGGTACCTCTCTGCTTCCCAGGAAGGAGATTGCCAACCCTGAAACTCAGTGGAAATAGGAGTAAGATAAATAAAAGAATACTTCTTAAAGCCAACGTGTCTTTTTTGTGCTAAGCCAAGACATGAAGATGCCTACACGGTTACTGAACTTTCAGACTCCTTGGAGGAGTCTTTAGCCAGTGTGTCCTATTGTATTTTTTTCTTAAATTTTGCTATGAACAAGCATTGGTAATACTGTGTCATACAGTAGAGTTTTACTTTGTTCTAGGTGCTCTGTCAATACAGCCACCTGGGATGTGTATCAACTTCAGTGTTTTTAGGCTCTTGGTCACATAAAGCACAGGCCATCCCATTTCCCCTAGCTGTGGTTTCAAAGAAGCCCTGGAGGCTGTACATTCTAACTCCTCTGTTCTGCTGCAGTGTGGGAGATCCTTTGTAGTCAAAGGACCTTTGAATCCTGGGAACAGAATATGGATTGTGGGCAAGATGGACTTGTACTCCAAGATAGTCTTTCTTGTTTCCCCTCCCTTTGTTTTTTGTTATGACCGTATGCTGCATCCTCCACAGCACTGTTCTGCTGTTGTGTATTCATGTAATATAAACACAGTGTTACTGATCCTTGAAAGGAGGCCCCAGGTCAAGTCTCCCACTTTTTATCTTGTCTTTTGTTCAAATAATAACTCTTTTTAAACTGCCTATTTATGTTCAAGTGATGATAAGAGATTTGACAATTTCATTTTTGCTGTATATCTCCATTTGGTTAACACTTCTATGTCTCATCTGCTTCTGAGCAGCGGCTCGTTTTGTATCACAATTTGCACATGATCTATGGGAAACGAGAGAACCAAAGGCAAAAAAACATAGCTGCACTTTGACATGAAGATATGCTTCTGAACAGCGGCTCCTTGTTTTGTACCACAATTTGCACATGATCTATGAGAAACGAGAGAACCAAAGGCAAAAAAAACATAGCTGCACTTTGACATGAAGATTGACTTGTAAAGCAGCTTTTTCATTCATCCTTGCTTATGCAACAGTATTTCTCTAGTCTGCTCTAAGAGTAGGAAAGCAATGAAATGGCTTTTTCTGATGGCACATAGACTTCTGGGACAAACAGTCCATCTTTTGTACACCCATTGGCCTTTTCCCTTGTGCAGTAAGCTGGTACAAAGCCTGTGCAACATTTAATTCCCATTTGAGCTAAAGGATTTATGTCAACTTGAACAGTTCTCACTGTAGTGTGTCGCTGCTTGTGCATGTAGAACATCATGATCTTCTCCTTAAACTTTTATCTTGAACATACTATATCCATATGTTCTGTTGTAAGCAGGCAAGATTTTGGGTTTCAGACAAGAGGAATGGTAAAATTAGCATGCTGTGTTTGAAGTCAGACTAGATGATCTAATGACTCTGCCTGGCTTTAAATTTTATCAGCCTGTTGAAATAGTTTTGCTTGAAATCAATGGAACTACTCATATACTTAAATTTAAGCACCTGTATAAACATTTGCATGAGTCAGGATGTTATTCGGCACATAGTTATAAGCTGTGCTTTTTAGACATTATCAAAGAAATTATTTTTTAGCACTGACATTTCTGTTGTAAGTGTTGAGCAGCTGCTTCTCTTTGTAGAACTATTTTGATGCTGTCCAATATTGAACTGTGATTTCTTAATGTGTTTTAGCCAGGTTTGTTTTTATGTTCCCTCTCCCCCAGCTCTGCTTTTTGAGTGAGACTGCTGTAGACTGTACATGTGTTCTCAAAAAATCTTGCTTTGACAGCCCCAAACAGACACACTGCTACTTCTAAGTCTCTGCTCTTTTTTTCCTGTAATGTTGGGCTTGACGGTGACTTGGAGCACAAAGCTCCCTTGTAACAGCGGCTGGTGTAGTGGAATAAGGGCTTAGGGAGAAATTAAGATACTTACACTGGAGCAACTGCATGAGGAATAATAAATCCTACTAAACCTGAGCTAGCTTTGCATGAAAGCATGGCGTGGTTTGTCTGTCACCCAAAGTCCATTATTTTTTAAGTCATGTGATTTTTCTTTAAGTCAGTCAGCTTTCCTGGAACCAGAAACCCACACTGCCCGCACTGTAGTGACAGTTGACTGAAGTATTTATTTGACAACCCTAGACTTCTTTATATCTCCTGACAAAATAATGGCAGGGTAGAAAGCATGTGAACCTCCACTTCCTTCTGGTATATCAAGTTCTCCTATTTAATTTTTAGCTCAGAATCTTAGTAACTGCAACCCTGTTAGTACTTTAGAACACTCAAAAGTGTTTATGTACAAAGAATCTCCTGCAGAGTAGTTAGAACCTAACAGGTAGTAAGGTTTTATAAGGTGCAGGAGTGTCGATTCCATTCTAAGGCCTTCTGAAATGATTTTATCTTTAAGACAAATCTCTCAGTTTGCAAACTTTGAACTCATGAACTTGTGAACTCCTGCAGTTTTGAAACAAATCTTTTTATGTGTGTGTGGTTTTTTTTCCCATAAAACTGTTACTTCTGCAATTATGTGACTATGTAAGGCAGTTTCCATTTTTTAAACTAGAGTTACCAGCTCTCGTAGTTACAGAGACAAGCTTGAAAACATTGGCCTTAAGTCCTTGAAGACAGAAACCCTAAGAGTAATTTCTAAGCTGGATTCTTTCCAAGACAATCTGTTTTACTTGGAAACAGCATAGTATGTTTTGAGCACCACTAGCCATACTGCTGACACATTTTCCCTGATTCTGAGTTGCTTTGAGCCTGTCCTAGGTGCTAAAATGGGAGAAGAGATTGAAGAAAGAATAGGGCAGCTTTGAGCTACTGTCATGTTCCCTATACAACATGCTATAAGAAACAGAAACTAGTTGAGTAACCAATGCAGTGGATGTCCTTATCTTCAGAACAAAACCTCTTTTCTCAGTGGTGTGAGCAACTGTCTTGGCTTCAGTGGGTTTGTGTCTGTGCATCTTATCAGAATTTGTTCTGTTAATTCTTCATAAGGTTATGAATTTATTAAGAGTATTAATTAGGCAATTTCAAAGTACCAGCTAGAATATCTTTTCCACAGATAAATGTGAAAGTGCATCAGTGCATTATTTTATCACTTCTTCCTGTAAAATTACACTGTAACTGGCTGATTTGCCAATGATGGTCTTATAGCTAAGCAATGGTCTCTATTTTGCTACATTCATGCAGTGATACTGAGCTTTAAAATAATGTAGTGGTGAGTGTTGCAGACCTAAATAAATCTGAATGATCCAGTGTTTGCTATTCAGTTGTATTGTAATAGCTGTGCAGCTGACATCTCCTGGAAATTACTGCATTTAACAGCAGAAATTGCAATGCTTCTTTGCTTAGGTGGAGCGCTTATCTGCATTCCTTCCCTCCATCCTATGAGTTTTACAAAAACTTATCTAGTATAATGGTGGTTATACAGTTTAATATCTTACATTTTAAAATTAAAACTCTTTTTGTTTGTTTGTTTGTTTCTGCTCAGTCTTTGTGCAGGGAAATCGGTTACTGAAATTGAAAGCAAGGAACGTTACCTGAACGAGAGCATGCTATGCTAGTTACTCAAATTGCAGTCTAAAGAGCTTTCTCTTGCAAATATCTGTACAGGCTTCTATTTTTACTTCCATTACAGATGTTTTATTCTTCACAAGACCTAGCTTAAAACCTCTTGAAAATGAGAATTACTGTAAATAATTGAGTACTTTGAAATCAGTCAAAGAAAAGCCTGATCCTCGACTAACATCTGCTTCATTGGAATTGCTGCTGGGCACCTCCCTGGATCAGATTTTCAGCTGACTGCAGCTGTTTACAATTGTCCTGTCGCAACTTTTCACCTACATAGATGACATCCTGCCTTGCTATCTTCACAATAACAGACGCTAAACATAGTAGCATCCTTATGGGGATACAGTGGAATAACAACACATCACACTTCCTTTTTACTCACCAGCAACTTTATACAATAAACCACTAATCCTAAGCAACATCCGAATAACAAATTAATAATCTGAATGGCGTATGCATAGAGGCAATGTATTAACATAGGTGAGACTACTACAAAGGTTATTCTCACAGATCCTTCAAAGAAGATGAAAATCACATTATAAAATCTTCAGTCTAATATTCTGCAGCTTCTATCCTCCTGCCTTACAATCACAACAGCATTTCCTTTGTTGGAAGAGCAAAGGACATGTCAGAAATCTAAGAAATCAAACACAATCTTAAAACAACTTTTCATTTTTCCTTCTTAAAAGTCTGTCTTGTTGATGCTAATTCAATTAATAGCATCTGTACACTGCTATGTCTTAAAATGGAGCTTTTTACACATGCAGTCATGATAGTATAACTCTGTATAGTATCTGAAAATAAGCAGATTAAAAATTTCCACTCACATTCTACTTTCAGTTTAAATTAGATCTCAGAATGGCAACTACATGGCATTGCAATGCAAAGCTGCAATGAATAACGTATATTGATAGCTATTTATAGCATATTTTTATGTAAGCACATACACACACACACAAAGTACTCGCCAAAATACATTCTAAAACTACTGAAACTTTCAGGAGCTTTAATTTTGGTTAAGTTCCTACCTTCAAATGTACCTCATGAGCATAAGATTAAATTCTCACAAAATTTCAATTATAAATTGTATACATTTTGGTATGTTTATGTACTACTAGATGATCTCCTGAGGTCCCTTCCAACCCCTACCATCTGTGATTCTGTGAAATATATATTACATATACTTCTTCCCTCTCTGTGTCTCTAAATCTATATATTTAACCTAATGCAGTTGACTTCTTTATTTTTATTTGGAGCATATAGTTATCAACATTTCTCTACTACTTAATTGCAGATTACAAGATGAACGCAACACAGGTGAGGAAAACAGCAAAGTTGTTATGGCTATATGGCAAAAGCTTCTTTTGCTTAAGGAAAGTTCTGAAGAATCTGTAACTGAATTCAGATTTGTTTATCTTAAAAATCAGACATCCTGCCCAACCTTTACCTAAAAATCAGATAAAGTTCCTTCTCCAAAGCCCATTCTGTTTTAATTTGCCAGCCTGGCCACATCTGAAAAGACATGGGGAATGCAAGCAAGCAGAAACACCAGGAGACACTTACCTTAACTTGACAGGTATCTAACTTTCAGCACACTCCTTTTTTTTTTTTTTTTTTTTAAGAGTTTTTCTCAAGGTGTTGAGATGCTGAGATTATTTGCTGCCTGGCAGTGTTCTGTACATGACTCTCATGTTCAGAAGCCCTGGAGAGAGAAGCAGGATTGTGCTCTGTTCACTCCCAGCAGCTTCACTGAGGCTGGAGCTCTTTTGAGCTCAATTAGTTCTAGATTGTTTGGCTAAATGGCAGCCACACTTCCTTCTATTCTTTCCCAACTTAGTTTTCCTGCCTCCAGTGGTGCTTTTTCCTTTCTTTGGACTATAAATAGGCCTGCCACAACACAGTCTATAGCAGTAAGGAAGGCAGGAAATGCATTTAAACAAAGGAAAGATCTTAGGGTTTTTTGCCCTCTCCCGCCAATATAAGTAAAAGAGTTTGATAAAGATTGCTCTGCAAACACAGTTCTCTTGTATGAGGAAAACACTTGTTTAAAACCATGCTATGATGTCATCTTTTGTACTCTGCAAAAAAATGAGGAGACACAGTAGCACTAGGCCTTTTGACCTTAGTCTCTTGAGCAATTATCACTTCCCTTGAGTATTTAATTCTGATTCAATCTTTGAAATTGTTTTAGACTGGAGAGCTGGAACAAAGATTTTCTTTGGCTTAGAAAAGAGGACTAGGATGGCTAACATGTTTTAGGATGGCAAAACATGTTATAGGAGGTGCAGATCTTGCATGCTTAAGAATGATGTTTAAAGTCTGTGAATCATCATTTCATCTGAGTACTTTCTTCCTCAGTAAAACTTAACCTGCAGCCTCCAGCCAGAGACTAAGAGGTTGGAAGCGTTTGAGCAAACTAAGTGTATTTACATGCAAGGAAACAGAATTATCGTGCCTATATTCAATGAAGACAGCTGTGCAGCTATAGCTCTTGAATAACAACTATGTTTAAATCCTCAAGTATGTTTTATGAATTAATTTGAGATAAAGAATCATTTTCACAAGCTTTAGGTCAGTTTTTTGATCATAAGCTTTCCGATTTTAATTATTTTCAGCTTAGTGGTTTTAAAAATATATACCAATCTTCCAAGGCCCTGTTAAGTTAAAAAAAAAAAAAAAAAAGTAACCATTTTCACATGTTATCAATTAAGATGATAATAAAGTACGGTACTTACCTGGCTCTTCTTTATCTCTTCTCCTTATTTCCTCTTTTTCTGCTGTCTGAGGTACCTGTCTTTAATTTATACAAAATAAGTAAATTACTGTAGAAAAGCTTTCTACTGTTCTTTACAATGGTAGTTTCATGTTAGGATAACAGTGTGCTTATTGAAGATAGTTAAGACTGTAATGCGTGGTTTAGGATTGGTGATTATTTTAGTGGGAAGACAGAGACTTAAAAGATAGATGTTGCTGTGTGGACAAGTAATTTTTCTTCTGTTTAAGGTTTGTGAGACATACACATGTGAGTCCTTCTGAAAGTGGTGAGAGTTAAGGACCTATGGCATGTGAGGAATTTGGAAAACGTTAAACCTTTTGTTTCAGTCATATTATGTAGGCAGTGATAATAACTGTTAGCTAGTATGGTGTTTCTTGTATGAATTTGCTAATCTATGTTAGCTTTAAGTAGACCAGATGATGCCAGAGCAATTTATATAAAAATCAAAAAGTGCATTCAGGAAAATGCCTGCCTAATGAGAACTTTGCAAAGATCCTGTTTCTTATGGCAAGAATTAGATTGTTCATGAAAAAAGAAGAGAAATACAAATGGTGGGTGAATAAATATTTTGTTGACTTCTTGAAAATTAATAATAACTCAAGACCCCGGAAAATGCTTCAAGGTTTTCCTTCAATGTACTTTTTTTGTGAAGTTAAACCAAAATTAAATGCTCCAAGTGAAACTCCTCTGAAAATCAATAATTTAATTTATAGAAGGACTTGAAAGTTACAATATTTACGATATTATTTCTTGTGTTAATATTGGTAATTAACAGATAGGTTTAAAATCTTAGGAAGATGTTGATCTTTGCAGACCATGTACTACAAATCTGAGAAAGAGGAATATAATCCTTTGTAGCGAACAGTGGGCTGTATACTGGCTTCAGCTGAAGCACAGAACCAATTTCAGCTGAGAAGATTGTGGAGATGACTGAAGGTGAGCTGCAGTCTTTATGGCTCTTTCAGACTTAGACCAAGGCTGAAGGACTGGCAATGTGTAAGAATTGACTGAATTAATTATTTTGGAACAGCTGTGGAATTGGCCTAACTAACCCCATTTCTGCAAAGTTAATCTCCACAATATAAGAGCACTGAAATGTAAAGCTGCTTAGCAGCACTTCACTTGTGTGTACCTTTATTCAAATATAGTTTAGTTTAAATCTCCTCAGTGAGTTGCCAGTGGTTACAGACTTGAATTTGCATCACACGTTCTCTGTGCACTGTGGTGCAGTTACCACCAAGCACTGCCAGAGTCCTGGAGAGGCTTAGTCTCAAATAGCTGCTTGCCTTGTGTCAGCACGGTGCCAGTAGAGTGCAATTGCAGGAGCCTGCTTGCACTCATTTTGCTGGTAGCCTTTCTTTCAAAAATACACATCATTTCTTGATGACATTCAAAACATCACCAAACATTAAAAATAGAATGTAAGGTTAAAGCAGGATTTCTCTCCTCTCTCATTCCAATGTTGCACACTGGAAGAAATTCTCACCCAGCATGCCAACTTTTTAACTCCCACTTTACCCTTGCAGTCTTGAGAAGAGAGTCTGTCTTGAGAGAGGTCTTCAGAGTTTCCTTTGGGGGTTGATCAGGTGGCTGGTGGAGCCACAAGAGAGCTAGGAGCAGGGTGAGAAAGAGTTGCTGAGGGCAGATGCTTGTAAGGGGGAGTTAATTTTTTCTGGGTCAAAGCAGAAGTGTATTTTCTCTGACAGCCTCATTTTTACTCGTCTTTCTTATGCATTAACCTCTAGGACAAAAAATGGCTGCATGAGCAGAGGAAGAGTAACACTGTGGTGACCAGAACTTGGGCTGGTTTTGGTCCCCTGAAATTCAAAGCACCTTGTCTTCACAGTTCATTTACACTCTGTACCCTGAAAATGCATGTATATGTGCATGTGTCAAGGATGTAAGCACACTCTTTATTTTCACTGAGTTCCTGTGTGCAGAGTCAGCTTATTCACTTAAAGAGAATCATGAATTCTTCACCACAGAAAACATAGACTGAGCTATCCCATGGCAGCGTGGCAAAAACACTGCTTTTTGCTGGACACCTCAAAGGGGCTTCACTCAAATTGATTTCTACAAATGAGCCACAAAATGTGAATCTAGATGCTTTGATATGGTTTCCTCCTAGTGCTGATTACTGAGTTAATTCTATCTCTGCATCTGGCTTTTCATAATTATAATGGTAAAAATGCTGTCCAGATTCCCATGAAATTTGAATATGGAAACTTTTCAGAACAGCTTCCAAAATAAAAAGCTGAACTACCTGTGGCTTCTCCTCTGCTTTTATGCTGCCCCTCCCTTGTGCTGCCAAGCAGCATTGTGTTACACAACTCTTTCCACTGACATCAGTGGGAACGGGTTTGACATAAAGTCAGCATGAGCAGGGCAGCACACAATGGTTTGTCATGCCTATAATTCATTAAATAGCTTGAATTCTTTATAGTGTTATTCCTGTTCCCCTTTTCTCCTCAGTTGTCTGCTTCTTGCCTTCACATTTCATTGCCTCATGGAATATGTTGCAAGAAATAACATAACTTTGCCTGGTAGAGCTATATTAAGGAAAAAACAATAAACCGGTTTTTATCTCGTATAGCTCTTGTTTAGTCTACCTGACTTAACACCATGGAAATAACTTGTCTCAGTAGTACTGAGTAAATTGTAAGGACACAGACTTTCCTTTTGATTTCTGATCCTGTTAAACACAGATGTCCTTTCTGGACTGCAGTGCAGGCTGTGGGCCAGATCCCTAGCTTCCACAAATTGGTGTTGCTTCATCAGCTTCAATGGAGCGACACTGATTTGAGCTGTCTGGGCAATCTGGCCAATTGGTTTTAATGGGTCTGTGCCAGATGACAGCAGCTGAGGAGCTGTGCGTTTAAGGGCCTTTCTAATTGTGGCTTACGTTCACTGCATAGAAAATGTATTGTTTTCCTCCCCTCTGCGACTGAAGCAAATCATCAAAACATAGAAATATCCCAGCAGATCTGTTGCTTACAGCTATGGAGCAAGCTGAAGAGCAGTTCATTGTGATCTTAAAAAAAAGAAGTTGGGGTAAACCGCAGGTCAGACTCAAGCTGTGAGTCAACTTACACATAGAAGATAATGTGCTGGTTGTCTGCCCTGTGTATTTGTGGCCTCATGAGGTTACCACAGTTGTGGTCTGTAATCTCTCATACCATAAACTATCTGTGTGTATTTTAGATTAGTTGTGTGGCAATGAAGGGAGAACATGAACAGAAGTCTAATTTGTTTTTCACCTTCTTGCTTACCAAAACACAATGTGTATTTTTTCTCTCTGTACCTTAAACAAAGAACACACATGAATCCTGATGGATGCATAATAGTGAAGGTTAAAGTTAAAGCTTCATTTACAAAATGTAAAAGTTCTTAAGGTCCAAACCTTCTGTAGAGCCCATCTCTTCCCTGTGACTGTTTTCTGTACAACTGACCAGGAGTTTAAAGCTTTTAGGGAGTTGGTGACAGCAGGAAACATAATCTGTGGTACTGATGAGGAAAGAGAGTAACTTGCCAAAGGTCTCACAGGAAGTAATATTTTTATCTGGAAAGCTTACTCTGTTGGTTGTTTCTGCTTTTCATCTTTTTTCCCCCTTGTATTTTACTTGTCTCCTATCCCCTTTTCAGTCACATCTTTGTATTAAAGATTCTTTGCAGTCTACTTCTGTCCTGCTTAGGGTGTGAGTAATTTAGTCTAGCAGAGTTGATCTTTGCTTTTAAGCCAGCTCATTATTTCATCCTATGTTCCCACTTGTAACATTTTCATGCTAGCACCCTTATGTTTTCTCTTCCACTTGGGAGAAGCTGCTATAAAGAACTGCAACATTACCTCACTGTTCTTCTGCAAATCTCTCTTTTGTTCTACCCCTCCAAAAATGTCAGCACTGTTGCTGCAGGATGTCAGGTGGTGTTTTGTTCCAGGAAGGTAAAAGGGGCTACTTAAAATTTCAACAGGTTCTTGAACTGTCAGAAATTATGTCCTACAAGTTCTTCTTCTGGTGCTGCCCATCTTTGTGAGTGTCTTCTCTGCTCTCCTAGCTGCTCAGGATGCCATGTCAGAAGTCCCCATTCCTGACTGCATCCCTTGTTCCTACAGGGTGGGCAGCTGCTCTGATTATTACTAACATTAACTCATTATTTCCTGTATATTTTCCCACCTGTATCCATCTTATTTTCTACCTCTGTTGCGGGAAAGCCTTTTTACTGCACTTGGCACAAGGTGCCTATTTTTGACTCCCATGCACTATGACTCAAAGGTGTTTGTAATTGGATAGAAGACCTCAGGCATTATAGTCCTGCACTTCAGCCTGTAGATGTTTGATCTCAAAAGCCCACTTTTCAATTCTTTTATTTATTTTAATGTGTCTCTTAGAATTGAAGTTTCCAAGGGAAAGAAAGTGAGAAAGCATATAGCAGTGACAAATTGTTTCCTCCTTTGTGTGTAATGTGCTAATAAAAGAACAATAACGTTTTTTACAGGTAATACATCTCTAGAAAAAAATTCCTTGGAGGAATCTGTTCACTTTTTCATGGTTGCTAGAAGCTGGTTGCGCACCATTTTGCTTATCCCTTGTAGCCAGGTGTAGATTAGGAAAGAAAATACTTTAAAATGGCTAAAATCCATCTGCTTTTTGTTAGGCTGATGAAGTTAGGTTCCAATTTACACTAGGTTCCCCTTGCTATAATTCATTGACCAAGATGAGTTACTTTTCCCATATGTCAGTGTGAATTTATTCTCCTGTCATTTCCTTTGCCACTATTTCAAGGGACTTCCATTTGCTGACCAAACATTTCTGGATTTCAGGGTGTTGCTTTTCTGTATCTGAAACAGGGGGAGGCAGCTTAATTTCTGCTGAACACTGTTGGGTCAGCCTATGGAACAGCCTGTAGTCCGAGCCCCTTTGCTGCCATTTGAGGGAGGGCAGTCTGTACTAAATGCCTCTTTGGGGGATAGCTGCACAGGTTTCTCTAGGAGTCTGGGTCATACTGACAAATGTGCTCTTCTGCTGGAGCTGTGAATTGAACACCATAAATCATACTGGAACACGGACCCCTTTTCTGGCACATGTGCTGGGAGGGGGGGGCGGCTGATTTGCCCTGCCACAGGTTGACATCTCTTCAGTGCCAAATCTCTGTTGCCTGCACCTGTCTTGAGAGCAGCTGACTGCCACAGTCTCCTCTTTTACAAGGAAGAGGAAGAGTTGCTCCTTCACGGTTCCTGTCAGGTGCTGTGATAGCATGTCACCTCCTGGCTGACCGGAATCGGGCCTTTGAGAGGCCTCAGGGGACGGGAATAGCAATGTGGACAGTCAGACTCTCTAACTGTGAGGTTTCTCCAGTGACTTCAAAGGGACAAGGATCACACAGTGGATATCTGTTTTGTTGTGTTGGGAAGATGAGTTTGTGGTTTTTTTTTTTCCTTGCATTCCCAGGAATTGTTCCAGTGCCGTTAATGCTTTCCCCGTCTCCTTGACCTGCATGTATGAGATAGCTTTACATGAGCTAGGCCAGCTGCTCTCAGCCTGGGGTAGGAATTTTGTTGTGTCGGGAGATTAAATAGCTTATTTATCATGCATCAGGAGAGGTCCTCAGAGTGTTAGTCAGCTGGGCTTTTTAGGTGGCAGCTTTTACCTTAGGCTAATGGGTGTTTAAAAAATAGCCATTGATAGATTCTAATTGCTCTGTGGGAACCTTTACACTTCTAGCATGCTTTTACTCTGAGTTTGGGTTCCAGCATTTGCTGCTGTGTTCTTCTTTTTCTGAGACTTCACATTTCACCCATTGCAGAAACACAGATCCTGTCTTCTTGGAGCTGTTTCCATAGACCACTGTTTCCCTCTTAAGAGTTGTGGATTTTCTTATCATTCCTTAAACGAGAACAATGTGGTACTTCAGATGCTGTGCTGACCTCTAGTGACAAAGGCAGGAGGAAAAGTATCTTTGCTGTTAAAGCCCCTGAACGACAGGCTTCCCCAGAGCTCTCTGCTTTTCTGCAGTTTTCAGCCCAAACAAATTACAAGGGCTTAATCTCTCTTACTGTATCTCCAGGTCTTAATGATATTTGCTTATATTTCCGTCCAACTGTTGAACAGCTGGTGCTGGATTCAGATCTTCTGCTGGTTGTACAATGGGAGAATTATATTAACTTTTACGTTTATTAATTATAAAATTAATAAATTTCACAAGCTGCTGATATTTCATCCGATTTATGATCCTACAATAGAATGCTTTATATAAAGATAACTTAAACCCCAAAACCCAGAGTTTAAAAAGTTTGGTTTGACTCTTACTATTTGCCCTTTACTTAAAAGTACATTTTAGTACGTGTTTCATGTTGCCAATAGGGGAGTTGGAAGGGTTCAGTGGGATACTACTTGTTTTGAAACATAGGAAAAAAAATATTATTAGCAAATTTTTCCAGTATTGCTAGATCTCTTTCAAAAGGTTTCAAGCACTTCATGCCTCACAGTTTTGAATGGGTTTCTTTTTTGAAATTTTGAAGTTTTAGAAAATTGCTGTGGTTCTTTATATATTGGGAGCACAGTTACTCCTCTGTGAGTACTTAAGCCAGTGGAGTTGCATGTTAATAATGTTAATATAGTGATATTAACAGATACTGTCAATTGCACTTGTAGGGAAGAATGAAAAGAACTAAACTGGAGACATTAGAAGTACAAGGGGATCACAGTGAGAGAGCGCTGCTGCAGGGAACTTTTGATTTGCCCCAGAGGCTGGTAGTCCATGTGCAAGGGGCTCTTGCTCAAGGTTCTTGTCCTGTATGCTGCTGAGTCTCTTGGAACTGTTTTGAGTTGTTTATAGACAGGGAAAATACCTATAGTGTTAGGTTTTCCTAGACTATCTTCCTTGTGGCACACATTTGCAAGTGTTTTGTTAGGTCTAGTATGTGGTAGATGTAATGTTTTTAGCAAACACTCAAACATAAAGCAAGTTTTACTGGATGAAGTAAGGGCCAGCTTGGCTAAAAATAGTTATTGCTGCCTTCTGGTGGAATAACCCAATACCAGAACTATTACCAGATGTGAAATTAAGATATTTGTCTGGATGCACTATGTATTGTTTCATTCAATAGTGAAACACTCAAAAGCTCCCTATCATCTGCTTTGAATTGTATTCAATGAAATGAACTAACATTGCAATGAATAATATAGTTAATGTAGTTCCTTTTTTTTTTTTTTTTTTTCCCCTTTTCAGCTTAAGGGAATTTAAAAATAATAATTCTCTATTTTTCTTTAGTTTTTTGGGAAAAAATACATCTAAGCATAAGCAAATGTGAATAAAAATTCCATGTTCATTCAGCTCACTTTTGTGCAAATCAAAGGATTTCCCTTTCCTGTTTTATTTCTGAAACTTCCTTATCCCATGTTTGTCATTCAGCTCAGTTTGGTGATGCTGCAGGCCAAAGAATACAGTCATTGCTAAAAGCATGCTTGAAATTTCTTGTTTATGGTAAAAGGAGGAAAATGCACATGTCACATCTGTGTAGCTTTGGGAAGAATACAAAGTTGTCATGGTGGTGGTGCCTCCTTTTTCTGTGAGGAGGGAGATCAGTGTGACGGATGTGATCAGTTTACCTTGGCAGAAGATTTCTCTGAGTACCGGAGAGGAACTATCAGTTTCACCACATACCAAGTCTGTACTTAGAAACTGAAAACTTCCTTGTGGAGTCCAGTGCCAATGAACAGGAAGGAATGGGTGCATGGGACACTGAGGCTTTGGGTTATGAGCAAATGACAGGGTGTGCTGGAGGCGAAAAACAGAAGCAGGGCTGTAGTGAGGACTGTCCCTGGGAAGGAATATTGAATGGGACAAAGTGGGGAATGTCTCTGTGGCCAGAGCTGAGCTGGACGGCTGCCTGCAGCAGGAAGGGGAGGTGTGGATCCTGAGAATGGTACCCACTCGCAAAGTGACAGGAAAGTTTAATTCAGTTTTAGGTGAAAACAGACTATATCCTTGGGGACTTTGGAAGAGGTCCTACCCACCCTTCCAGGCAGTTACCTCCTGGATGAGAAGTGTCAGAAATTAAACTCTTAATGTGAAAGAAATAAAAAAAACTGCTTAGCTGTACTCAAAACTTTTCTGCCAGAGACATTCCTCATTAAACACACATGGTGGGATTTTTCAAAAGAGCTTGGCACAGCCTCTGCTCTGCTCCCACTGGAATCCATGGAGGTGCCACAGGTTTTGGTGGGAGGGGAGCTAAATCAATATGCTCTGGAGTGCTTTGGAAAAATCCAGACCAGAATGGATCCTGGCAGCATAAGTAGATAGGGATTGGAGCTGATGCTGAAATTGTCACGTAGAAATTTTCCATGCTGGCTAGCAGTATCCTCTCCATCCCCTCCCCCTTGGTTCAGAGCTAATGGAAAGCAGTGTGTGGCAAAGCATGACTTGAGGGGAAGGGAAAGTCAGTGTAGAAAGAGAGAAGAATATCGTAATTTCCTCCCTGCTGTGTGTCTTTTGTCAGGACAAAAACTTTACTGCAGAACTTCCCTTGTACCTGAGTTTGCCACTTAACTCTTCAAGAACATATTGGTCGATAGCAAGCAACGGTGCACTTCGTGCATAATGCTCCTCCTGGGTGGGATTCTCCTGAGACAAGCTGAGCAGATCAATGTTCTTTTTTTTCCAAAGTGAAAGGCACACTCCTGGCATGTGCTCAGGTATGGGAGAAGAAGGGGATCACGTCCCCTCTGTTAGGTTTCCTGTCTCACATAAGGATAGGGAGCAGAGGCTGCTGTGCCAGGTCACAGCTTCCCTTCATGGAAAAATGTAGCTTGGGAAGGGAACTCTGAAGGCCCCTAGTGCAATCTTCTGCTTGGTGCAGGGCAGACTTCAAAGTTCAGTGAAGATGCTCAGCTGCTGAAGCACAGAGTTGTCTTCCCAGCCCTACAGCTTGAGAGAGAGAATAACAGAGCAGTCTCAGGCCCCAGACACAGCTGGGACAGAACATGCAGCCTGAAGACTTCCTTTTGACTCACAGAGGAGTCTGTGAGTCAAAATACATATCTGGTGATTCAGTGGTCTTGAAGGAAATCTGTCATGGCTGACATTCTGCATTTCTTTGGTTTACAACCCTCTTTCCCCGCCAGATAGTAAAATCACTGGTGAATACAGGTTGTCACAGGATAATCCTGTTTCAACATGTTCTCTTTCTGGTACGTGGGCACTCAAATGGTAGAAGTTGGTGGGGGTTGTGTGGTGTTGAGGTTCAAGATCTTTCACAGCTTGGTGTGCAAACACAGCCTGTGGCAGCTGTGGAGGTGGTGTCCCAGGAGGGTCCAAATTTCCTAGCTGTCCTGCTGTGTCCTCGAGGTTATTCCTGCAGGTGAATGCAGTGACTGTAGCCCAGTCCTTGGCATTCTCCCAAAGAATGCTGTTGCCTTCTCACAAGTTGAGTTCGTCACTCGTTGGGAAGTGCCTTCAGCAAATGGCTGATTTTCCTCATTCACTCAGTCTTAGTTATTTTGCTTCTGTTTTGGACACATCACTTAGCTTCCCTGGGTAAATTTCAGATCTCCTGATAGGAAAAACTATATAAATACCAAATAATGATCTCCGAAGTGAGCAGTAGCCTCTGTGACACACCTCTTCTTTGCTTGAATTGCTCCTTGGCTTACTTGGTCTTAGCAGAGTCCCCGGCAAGTGAAACCTACTCTTCAAAGTGGGTGGCATTATTAAAAGAACAATACTGTAGCCTCTTCTAGAGGCAGCAGTGGGGTTTTTAAGTTTGCTGTGCACTTTGAAGGAATGCACTGTGGTTCAATTGCTGGCCAGATCAGGCCTGTGACACGTTCTAATGGGATCTGTCACCTTTCCTTTTGAGAAGTTAGGAAAGAGGGCCAAAGCCAGAAGCCTCTCTGCTGCTGCATGGGCATCACTCAAGGGGCAGTGAGGAACCCGAAACTCAGATTCAAACCTCCCATGAGGATCACTGTGAGCTAATAGGTCATGACAACCAGTTTGGTGCCTTTAGTGTTTCAGGGTTTCTCTTAGTCGGGGATTTATTTGAGTGAGTCAGTTGCCACCGACTAGCTGAATATTTGTCATGACTGCCAGTTTTGTCTCTTGGACTGAAATGATCTGTCCAGCTGTGACTGTGTTTTCCCAAGGAATGTTAGTGCTCACTTTGAATACTTTTAACATTAGCTAATTTTACACTGAATAGCATCCCAACATGAAAGTATCTATTCATATCAAATGTCTGAAAATTTGTGTCACTCTAGTTCTGTAGTAACTTCATTCTCATTAGCATAGCAGTATTATAAGGGAACCAGCAGAATTCTGTTCTGCCACGTCAGCAATTTTATTTTTTGTAGCAAGGAAATGGCTGGCTGAAAAACTACTAATATTTTTTTTTTTTAAAGAGTCCATATGAATGTAAAAAGTATTGGTGCCATTTGGTATAAATTGTAATCAGTTCCAGACTCTGCTGCACACAGAAACTTGAATCGTGGAATTGTACGTGGTGGTTTCTGTATTTTTAGGGCTCTCACCTAAACCGCAGCTCTTGTAACAAGTAAATGGCTACATCCGTGATGTCCAATCCCTCGTCTTAACATCATTATGAAAATGTTTGTTTAACTATGAATCAAAATTGTATTCCTAAGCCCTGCAGCTTTTCAGGTGAAACGACAGAACCAGCCTTGCTATGCTGGGGCAAAGTAGGTGGGCTCCAGAGGCTGAGGTCCGATCGGCTGAATTTCACTTAATTACTTCAATCGTGGTTCCTTTGTTAAAGCATTTCTGAAGGCCTGGAGCCAGGCAACGTGGAATACTAAGCACTGGGATGTAAGTGGAGTTGAGGCTGTTTGGTGTGCTTTTGGTTCCCTGTGTAGGTTTTAAGGCATGTTAGAGGTAAGAAGAGGCAAAAGGGAAAAGCAGAAGCATGCACAAGATATGTTGTTTGCTTATATAGTGCCTCTAATAGAAGAGTGTGGCTGTAATGAGGACATGACTGCCGAACCAGAAGAATGTTTTCAAGCTTCACTCAGGGCTTGGGTCAACTGCTGCCCTTTTGAATCAGGCAGGGGAGATGGAAGGTGGCTGGACACACCAGAACCTCTTTTGTGAATTGCTGGTAACAGAAATTGATAGGCCAAGAGGCCACTGAAGCTTAGGTTTTCTGGTTGGTTTGTTTTCTTTGGAACCAGAGCCAGCATATGCCATCTCTCTCTGAACCTACTGCTAGCTTTTAAGCCTGTGACCAATTTCAATCACGTGTGTAAGGCAAATGAGATGAGAAGGCCAGTACAATCTGAGGTCTGTGAAGTTTGATGAATGGTTAAAGACAAGTGACCCAACTAACCCTCCCTGCTGAGAGCACGGGCAATATTTGGTTTGGCAGCAGTTGTGTCAATGCATGTGCATCCGTCACGCTGTCCTGGTACCCACAGCTGTGGACAGACGCTGCTTGTGCTTGTTGAGAGTGGCAGAGATGCAAGGAGCTGGAGTTAGTCTGACTGAGGAGAGAATTACGAGGAAAGGTTATAGGAATTCAGGCTTCATTTTAGTTTTGTTGCTCATGGAACAGCTTGGGTTTGGATTGGGTTTTTTTTGTCTGAAATAACACCAAGTAAGGGGGTTGGAGCACATATTGTCTGAGAATGGCAAAGTCCCAGGCTATTCTAAACTTGTTGTTTTAAAAAGATGTAATAAATCAGCAAGGAGCCAATCTCGTGGCTCAGAATGACATGTTCAGTACAGTGTTTGTCCCCAAGGAAAGACTTCTAAGGGTGCTGAAGTTTGAGTGTTATTTCCTCAGCTGTCATACTGGTGTACTCCCAGGAAAAGCAGAGACTCGTACTGCCATTTTAACACCCTAGCTGGGGAAGGACCGAAGGAGTACTGGGATGTTGCAAATCTGAGGCTGTGGTGCTGACTTCAGTGGCAGCTTTGGAGCCTGGGCCGTCTTTCAGAGGTGAACACAGCCAGTTTCTGAAGCAGGAGAAGGCTGTCTGGAGGTGGGAGTGGGGGGAGCACTGTCTCCTCTATGAATTTTCATGATAGCTGAAAGCAGACCAGAGCTCATCCTGAATCCAGTGAAAGGCTGTAACTGTGACTGGTTTTTATTAAAAAGCGTAGGATTAACCTTAAGCAGGACAACTAAGAGCTCTTTAGTTACAGAATTCCCTAGTAAGGCCAGACCTTCCTCCCTCTTTAAACCACAGCAGGTAAGCAAGAATTAATTTAATTTATTTTTTTTTTGTTTGTAATTATAGAGCAGCCATAGTTGTTGTAGTCACCTCTTCTGACTGAGAAGAGCGTATGGCCCTCCACCCATATCCTGCTTAATTCTGGAAAAGTCAAGGGAGTTGCACACTTTACAAATTGTAGAGACTCTTCCTTAAAGATCTCTCCTCCCAGAGTTTTATTCAGGAATTTTTCTTGCATTTTAAGATACCATCAGATCTTAAACATAATATATCTTCACTAGTCCTGGTGTCAAGTTCCAGTGGAAAGAGACAAGGGGCCCTGGGAAGAACAGATGCTTCTGCATGTTAACAGGCACATGGGCTTTAATAAGATCTACTGAGTGTGCAGCGCTGAAAGGAATACAACTTATGATATTTTTGGTTCAGTGGGTGACCTAAATATTGGAAAAGAAATTTGATTCAGAAGCAAAACAAGTATTTCTTTTTTTGGATGAAATGAGAAATAAAAATCTAATTTTTGGACAATTGGACCAAATTTGACCCACTTTTTAAAGTCTTGTGTTATCCTTTTCTTTTTAATGCAGGGCAGGTCTAAAAGACACAGCAAAAATGTTTCATTTGGAAATATCGAAAGGACCCATTTTGGGATTTCCAAAGCAAACTCCCTCACTCTGGATAAGGGCAAAGTGAAACATCTGTCAGTCTCCTAATCTCTTTCTCTCCTTCCACTGAAAAATAGAGCTGATGGGAAGTTATAGTTCATCAAGAAAAGGAAATTCTCCCCCTTCTCTTCAGTATTTTCTGAAAACCAGGCCATCATACTGAGGAGCCTTATTTGCACATTTAGTGGGAAACATGCCTAAACCAGGAAAGAAGAAAAATTCCATGGGAATCAGCTTCCAAGTCAAACAATTTCTGTAGGTCTGCGTTTGAAATCTTCCCTCTGGAAGCCTAACTTCAGGCACCAACTAATTCAGATTCTGGTCTTATTAAAACAGCATGAGAAGGAAAAAAACAGCCAGAAAATTCCTTCTAACTATTGTAATGTAAATTAATTCTAGAAATGTAAACACCTGAGGGGTTGATTCTTATAACATCAGCACCAATGAAAGAAAAAAAAATGCCTGCAATTAGTAAATAGCTTTTTTCTAAAAAAAAAGGTGATTTTATTGAGTTTTAATATACAACTTTAATATGTTAGGGTAATCATACAAGATCTCTCTTGTGTTCAATTTACACATTACAATACAGACGTGAGCTAAAATCTTTTGTTTTAATGTACAAAAGGAATCCAATGTTGTCCACTAGCAGCTTTGAACTTGGCAAGAAAGGTTCTAAAGACTTTAAGTGCAGTAACAACCATACAGAATACAAAATGAATATAAGGACTTTTCGCCAAGGTATATAAACATTTGAAAACAAATGGTGCCTGCTCCACAGGGCAGACAACTAGGAAATTAAAAACAAGTCACTGACCAATGTTCCAGAGAAGGAGGTGCATTACCCTGTGTAACAGTTCTTATAACACGGCCTAAGAGTATCTGTATCATAGAATTGGTACTGATCAGAAAAAAGGTCTGAAAAGAAACAGTAGGCGAGGAACTGAACAATCAAAAAATGACATAGTAATATAAAATATTTCCATCACTATTTAAATGCCAAATTAATCAAGCAATAGTAAAAAACAAAACAAAACAAAAAACCCCCCCAAAACAAAGCTCTTCTGTTTAAAATAACAGCACTGTTTTTGCTTATTTTCAAAGATACTTTTTTCTTATGAACACACTATATACTTGATTGTTTCTTTCATACAGAGTAATGTGTCCATTTGGTCTGTCACTTCAGTGAAGCTGATATACAATCAGCTCATCATGTCTCACCTCTGACACATTTTAATGCTTTTCTTCCCTTACGTTCACTACTCTGGTGCCTTCTCTTCTCAAGTTAAATACTTTTCTTCCTTTTCTTTATACAGTGCAGAGTATGTGGGCTTAGGATATGGAGATTTTCCTCTACTCCAGTTCACTGTCTAGTTCAGAGTTCAGTGGTGTGCAGTAGTTTGGCTTGTCTGAAGGTATGTATCCTGGGAGACACAAACACTTGTAGGAACCTTCTGTGTTAATGCATTTGGCGTTCTTGCAGAGAGACATCCTGTTGTTTAGCTCGTTGCACTCATTCACATCTGCAAAAAGGTGACATCAAAACACAGGCACTTAAGTCTGGTGTAGGAGTAGAACATGTGGTATGAATACACTGAGAACTATATTTTCAGTTCAGATCAGGTGGAATTAGGCTGGGTCAAAATCTGTAACAGATGAGTATTTTATTGGGAAGAGGTGGAAGTTATCATAGGAAATCAATAATGTATTAAATGGCCTTACACTTTCAGATCACCAAATAGAAATTCAGCCTCATCTTCAAAATAAAAAATTAATAACCAATTACAGGTTTTAATATGATGCCTGAAAAGTGGCTTACAAGAAAGCAGCTCTGAGTTGTTAGTATAATATCTATATTTTAAAAAATTCAAATACTTTAGGAGCTCTTGGGGTTGTCAACTACATAGTTGTGAACAGCAAACTACCTGCACACAATAGTGTGCAGCACTGGCCTGAAATACACAGGAGCTACATCTTTTCTCAGTAAGGAGGCCAGCTTGCCATAAAGTCCTAAAGATTACAAGGCATGCAGGTAGGTTATCACAATACAGCTAGGAGACCTCAGCTGTGGGTTACTGTTGTGGGTTGACCCTGGCTGGATGCCAGACACCCACCAAAGCCCGCTCTACCACTCTGCCTCCTCAACTGGACAGGGGAGAGAAAAAATAT
>NW_010310537.1:0-18237 GCF_000700745.2 Antrostomus carolinensis
TGGGGCAGAGTCTAGTTGGAGACCTGTGGCTCCCTTCCTTGACTTCCTATATGTCAGGATGCTCTGACCTTGAGCTTGGAAGAAGCAGTCCCTGAATGTTAGCCAGCTATCTTGGGCCCCTTTACCTCCAAGTACCCTTTCCCATGGGATTTCCCCTAGCAATTGCTTGAAAAGGCCAAAGTTGGCCCTGCTGAAGTCCAGGGTTGCAATTCTGCTTAGAATTCTGTTCCTCCCACATGAGATCCTGAACTTCACCATCTCATGGTGATCCTCTTGGATCAGCAATGTTACTATCATTAGGAGGAAATCCACAAGAATGGATTAAACCATCCACCTTACTCACATAAGAGATGGGAATAACTGCAGGCTTTGTGAATGGAAACCAAAGGCAAATCTCATTTCTTCAACTCAGCATTTCTTAAGCAGCTCTTTGCACACATACAGGGACACTAAAGCAGTAATATCTCATTGGCTATTCCAAAATTTAATGATGTGGGTGAGGAGAGGAGAAAAACAGACTTTCTTCTGAGACTTGCTATTCCTCCTGCCTGATTCTGAGGAGGCTCTCTTGGACCTGGTGTCATGGGTTCTTCCATCAGCAGCCTCTGCAATGACACTGATGACTGCTTCCTCTCCCCTCGCCGGAGCCACCTGGAATAGGTCATGGCTGAATGGGGTTCCCACAGGAGGACTTTGTGATGTGAACAACCTACTAAGAAAAGTGAAAACCAGCGCAAAGCTAAAAGGAGCTCGGAGTATCCTCCCCAAGGTCAGGAGGAACAGCTTCCAACTTTTCAGTCGCATGTTTTTGCTCTGCCTTGTGTGGACAGAGTAGTCATTTTTGTCTTGTTTCAAGGCTCCCAAGAGAGACCAAAACTAAGCTACAACAGATTTTTCCATTTCAGCAAGGACATATTGTGGTCTTTCAAGGAAAAGGAAAAAGAGCGTTGCTTGTTCACAGCTCAAGCCACCACTGGAGCAACATGGCAATGTCTTTTTCATAAACCAGTCTGTCTTAACTTGCTAACTGGACCAGTACTTTCATGTTAAATCAGACAGCTTGCACATTGTGCTCTGTGAAGCTTGCACAACTATGCCATCGTTCTACCTGCAACAAGCACTCCACCAGCTTTGGTCATGGTTTCTCTGTGTGGGTCCTCTACTTCTTGGCTTTTTACGAGGCTTTTAATGCTATGCAGGCAAAAAATTGAGGCAAAATCCCAGATCAGGTTTTAGAAAACTTTTGTTTGCAACTCCAGGATCTGCTGCCTACGCTAGCTGAGCATTTTGACTTACAAAAAATAGTGGACATTGTTTACAGGGCTTATATTCTTTAACAATTTGCAAAAACTATTATGGTGCTGAATTAATTTTTTGTGATGCTTTCTGTTTTCTGCCTGATTCCTGTGGCCACCTTTACAAGCGTTAAGATGCGACATTTGGGAAGTTCTAATCTCATGCAGCAGTGTGCAGTACAGAACAGTGCAGTGAATTATCCTGTTGTCTGAGTACCCTGATGTGACTTTTCTCAGGTAGTGACACTGGTGGGACAGAGCCCAAGAGAACCCCACGCTGCTGAGCAGCAAATCTCATCCCAATCAGCAGATGGTGGGACTGCACCTTGCCATAGTATGGTCAAATCTTCTAGTAGTGGGGGGCCAAGTCCCAGCTCTGAGACTGTTGTACCATCGGTTATAGCTATCAAACATCTGAAAATCTGAGATAAGCATGAAAAAGCCTCAGAATTTGTTTGGGCATGATTTCTCAGCAAAAGAGGGAAGTGCCTCGGGAAATCCAGTTGCATGAATCCTCATTCCTCCTAACTTTTCTGCTCTTCTAATAAAAAATTATTGTGAAATGAACTTTGCTAAAATTTTCAGTTTCAAATTTCCAGTCCCAGAGTAGAGCACCTAGTTAGCTGCTGAATTCTCAGGAGTTTAAAGCTGGTCCCTGGCACACATGGGCATGAGTGGAAGTGGCTCAAGGTGTGCCAGCAGGAGTGCAGAGGTGGGATGCAGGCCGGCAATAGCCCCGCACTGGGAGTGTGCTGGCAGGCTGCCTTCCTCCCAGGCTGCTGGGAAGGTGGATGTGATTAAGCCAACTGTCCTGACCATTAAAATCACTGGAAAAGTAATTGTGGAGCAAAGGTGAGCCTAAGCTCCCAGTGCGGGAATGCTCAGATGTGACTGATTTGTTTAGCTTGTCACAGAAATGGAGACTAATGTTAAAATTTGAACTATACTGGTCTCTGTAAGTGTTATACTTTTTAGCTTGTGGTTTCCTTTAAAAAGGAAATCTCTCTTTTACCTTCTTTTTTTTTTTCAAACAGATAAAGGTACTTGGATACTGACACTGGAAAGGAGAGTGAATTATTCTGCATCAGGAGCCAATAATGAATGAATCAATCAATTTTTCTTTCAGAGAGGAGGGAACAGAGGGTAGGAAGACAGGGGAGGAAGTGCTAAATATTCAACTAATTAATTAACTGAATGAACTAACAGGCTAAACTTTGGGGAATGCTTTATGTGATATATTACCATGCAATTAAATGGCAGTATGGAATTACGGTGTTACATTAAATTCCATTTAATTTCCTGTAAGCTCTCATGATGGAAATACAGGTGAAAGCTGATTCTATTGATCTCTCTTGCTCTAACCTACTGAACAGCTCTTCAGTGGACAAGTGACTGTTTTCCTCAGATTAGTTGCATGAGCTTCATCGGGACTTATACGCTGTGAGGTAATGATTTGCTTGTGTAAATGGCTTCACCGAGGCAACTTCACACTTGCCAGCCTCCCTCCTGGGGCATATTTGGGATGTCATCTTAGCAAATGTAGAGTGTGGATAGCTTGCTATGTTGTGCTAATTTTTTGTTATTCTTTTCTTTCAGTATTGACAAAATCTATGATGATGACTAATATTTTTTTCCAGTGCAGAATTAAGTCACTTTTTAAAGTGGTTAAAAACAAAGATTGAGGTGATGTGTGTGTGAAATTAGTACTGCGGGCTTAAACAGTGTCATTTGCACTTTGTATCAATCTTCAATCCCTGACTCTCTTCTTCATCTAAGGACCAAATCTTACAATTGCATTGAAGAGTAACTATTCACTTAAAGCATAAACAGAGGCAATTAACAGGTTTGTGAAAATGAGGGAGATTAAACTAACATAGGAATGCATTGCAAAGTAGGGATGTAGCTAAGTATATTCTTAAATGCTCAGGGCTTTAATGAAAACCATGATTGTTGGTCAGTTCCTACAGCACTGAAGTGTTATTATTTCATATTCCTCTCATTATAGAGAACTTGGCTGGGTTTCATGCTAGTCTCAAATTGCACAAAGTTTGTCTTTGTCCTTTGGTTCTCTTAGCATCTGTAGCTTCTGTGGTACACCACCAGCACCAGTCTTGAAAGGAGCGTAGCCTGGAGAAAGGACGGAGCGCGGCAGATCAGGACTGAGCTGAGCAGAAGACCTATGGCAAAGATTACCTGAGATACACTGAGAACATGTCAGCTCCTACTTCCTGATGTTAATTTGTAATTTTCATGAGCACCATGATCAAATAAATTTACAAAAACATAATCCAGATTGCTGGGGCAGAGGAACACTGAACACAGGGCTGCTCTGACATCCTGTGTATTATTGGCCCAGAGCCACTGCCAGCTGCAACATTTTTCTGTTAGAGAGATGAAATTGCTGCTCCTGAATGCATACAAGTATTTAAACAACCAACACACTATATAGCAATGGATATAAGGATGTAAGAAATAAACCAGCTTTCAGACGATAAATCTTGTTGAAAGAGCAACAGCCTAGTAAATCCTATCGAACATTTAGCAGAGCCTTAGACCTAACGCTGACCTCTGACAATACATTTGTGTGTAGATTCAGTAGGAATCCCAACAGTTTGGGGCTTGGTTTTCCTTTCGCCCATCTGTTACTAACACAGCACAATATTTGACGTGACTGTTCCACTTCATCTGAGACTTGCTGAATAAAAATTCTCTTTTATTTACATGAGTAATAGCTACCAAACATTTGCATTTACAGCGCATTGCACCTTCTCTTGAAAACTCAAAGCACTTCATAAGTATCAGGAACGGAGCTTTTCAATACTTCTGAGAGGTGGTGTATTATTTTCCCTATTCAAAACTACAGAAGCTATGGCAGAGAAAATGTCACATTCAATGTTATGGCTGAAAGAGAAAGACAGAGCCTTGAGGAGACTGCGAGCCCCTTGAGTGCTTTTGCCACAAAACCACCCAGCAGTAAATGAGAAAACTGCATGCACCATAAAAAGGGACTGAATGAAGTCAGTAGCAGTACCTCTGAAATACTAAGCCATTTTAGAGTCAAAGAATTTTTATGAAACTTGTTCACTGGAAGTGTTTCCTCTGGGGCATTTTGAGTCAGATTCAACCTGCTAAATAGAGGGGGAAAGCACTAACCTGCATTAAGGGAAAGGTCAAAGCTACGCTGATTAGCAAATGTGGGAAATAACCAGGCTGTTTGTGGTTCCACCCGAGGGATGCTGATAACTGGAGATCTCAGTCCTCCCACCCTGCCTGCCTCAGCAGACTCCTGCTGACTTGATGCTCCTCGTGGTGGCAAAGAGCTTCTCGCACAAAGGCACTTTATAGCACTGAAGTGTTCAGTAGTATCCCTCTTCTGCACCACGAGGGTAGAAGGAGCTGGGCTGATAGGAAAGAAGCCGGGTCTGTATCATCTCAGTACCTTGTGACGGGAACTACTGTAATGTGTTGCCTAGTAATGATCTTTCTAGGGACTCAAAAGGATTTATAAATTTTTAATGCTCCCAATTCATTTTCTGATAGCCTTAATACAGGTTTAGGATTTCAGTCTGTGAGACAATAGCTGGCACATGTTCCCGGTTATTAAGGTCCGACTACGTTTTTTTGTTTAATTTTCAGTAATATCCCGGTTTTGTTTGAGATCACTTTTTTTCACAACAGCCATGGCAACAACTACCAATCTCAGCTCACTATTTGGTTTGGGCACAAGACAGGGTGATTCAGGTCTCTTGCAAATCAGTTTTAGAGCTGGTTTAACTCCCTGAGCTCCCTGCAGAGCTGCTCCTCCTTTCCACCAGACTAAGTGCAGGATAAGGATCGGGCTGTTGGCATTCACAACTTCTCTTCCCAAGGATCTGTGCAGCAGAGTCTGCCTCGGCAATATGGGTAGTGAATGTATTCATTCTGCTCCACTTCCAGGCATTCATTTCCTGTAACATAATTTTTAAGGAGTCTCTGGCAGTTCAGTGGAAAGAGATTTTTTTTTTTCTTTTTAATCTCTCTTAAAGCCCTATTACTACTTTTAATTACCACTGTTTAAATTTTAAGGACAAAAAATCTGGCAGACTTGTTGAGCTGCTTAAGTCTCTCGTCAATTGCTCCTAGTTAACAGGGCCACTGTGTCAGCTGCAAGCCTTAGGAAGGAGAGGGCAGCAGAGGCAGGGACTGTGCATCTACCCACTCGTGTCCCTTCAGGGCATGTTTGTACCTCTGCTTGCCTGCTTTTTTGTCTTTTTAGTCCTTCTCGAATTGTGTCATGGACACATTGACACTGTAAGGTCCGCAGGACCAAGACAGTCTTTGGTTCTGCTGGTGGCATGCCAGAACCCCAGGCCCCCACCATGGCCAGCTGTGGTGCCCCTTGTTACCTTGTGATCCTCACAGTGCCACAGTCACCAGCACAGCTCAGAGCCACCCTTGCTGCCCCTCTTGGGTGGTGAATGACCCAGTATGTCTCCTCTCCCATCTCCAAATGGAGCTGGTGCTGCTGGGGATGTCCAGCCTGGGCACCGGGGCTGACCCAGTCCAGGCTAGGGATGTCCCAGCCATCTCATGTCCCCAGTGGACATGGTGTCAAGTGGGTGAACTTAGACACAGTGACAGAGCACGCAGCAAGAGGAGACAGAGGGGAAAAAAGGTCTTGTTTTCACACCATCTGGCTGCAGCAAGCTGTGAAGCAGGTGAGAACATTGGGAAAGCACGTGCTTGGTGCTGCATGTCTGCAATGCAGCAGGTTTGCTCCTGCCTCCTACACAAATCATGTATGGTGACAGCTTCTGATCACCATGGATACAACCTCCTTTCATTGTCAAAGCAGGTGCTGGATGAATACCCCGACACAGGCAATGAAATGCTCATGGAGATGGTTGGTGTGTGGTGGTGTGTTCTGCTATCTGAAGGGCACGGATAGGGGTCCCCTGTCTGCAGATTTCCTCAATGGTAGGATGCATTAGGCAGCTTTTCCTCTTGAAGACATAATAAGGCTGTTTACTGCTAGATCATTGTTTTATGCAAACTCTGTTGTAAAATCTCCTACTGCCACCCTCAGGATGCCAAAATAGAAAATATTTTTTTATACAGAGCACAGCATCAAGGCCAAATCAGTCAGTACATCCAATAAAAATTTGACTAGAATATACATCTTTTGGATGTACACAAAAATATGCACTGAATTGGAAATTATAATAGCTTGTCTCTCCAGAGAGAAGTCTGTAAGGAAAAGTGTGGGAGTGGTTTTTTTCTATAATTGGTGCAATAGCCATGTAGTAAATAAAAATCTAAGTAAAATAACTTGCATTGCACTTATTCATGAATGTGAATTAAAGGGGCATCTAATAACAACACTGTAGAGGCATTAAGAATATTTTTGCCTGTACTTCAGTACAAGATGTATGGCTCATGGAAGACTGTCTTCTTTCCACGCAGATGCTGACTGTATTTATGAATTCTCAGTCAGCTTTTGTGCATAACCTGGAAATTCAAATTATTAAAAATTTATTTCTGCCACTTTGCAAATGCAGTCACAATTTTCTATGAAATATTCAACTATCTAATACCAAATATTGCCAGGAAGTACCACATCTACACGGTAACACTTGGCTATCTTCAGGGTTGAGGCTGGACTGGGCAGGATGTCAGTAGATGGAAAAGATTTTCTAACATGACATATATTAGCAGATAATTTGGCCTTCTCTGTATAGTTTTGTGTAGTAGCTTTGTGTAGTCCAAATGAAGAATCACTAATACAATAATAGATAATAAAGACAATTTTGAGTACATTGCGATGCAATACACCACATTGCTTTTACAACCAAGCATGCCAGGAAAGCATGTGCTCTACTGCCTCAGCTGCATTAAGTTATTGTTTACTTTTATTCTTTAATAAACAATGTCCCATTCCAGGTGAGTACATTTTGTATTTTTTAGTTTAAAAGTATAACAGCCTTGAATTGTGTTCCTTGAAGAAGGTAAGCTACCCTCCTTTAGCACTAGTAGCTCTCTAACTACTGTGCAGTTGCTCCAACCTGCTGCTCTGCTGTTGCTGCTGTGGCTAAGCACGCCAGGACCCCTGGTGGGAGTGCAGGCAAAGCAAGTAAGTACATATTTTTAAGGCACACTAACAATAAGTAGATATTTACTGTAGGCAATTATGTGCATATCTGGGTCCTCATTGTCCATTTTCATCATATATGACCTAAGGAAAGCACTTGTGACTTTACTGTTTTAACCCAAAAGCTGTGTAACCAAGCACTGAAAAATTTCTGGGAACAACCTTTGCTGTCCTGAATCAAGAGGGTCTGGTCTTTGATAGCAAGTTGTTTTTGGACATGTTTGTCCTTTGTTGGTTGTATGAAAAAGAACCTTCCATAATTCCCAGTAATTAATTTAAAAGGAGAGGCTCATTACAGCCAAAAGCAATGGGAGTGGGAGTGCTGGGGGAGTGAGTAGGCATTCGTCATGGTCATTTATGGGAATGGTTTTCAGAACGGGTGGGAGTTTCTCCACAGCTCAGTACAGGGAAGCATTTGGCCCCGATGGAGTTACAGAAAAGATCACAGGAAAGTCTGTGGCGGAAGAGGCCATGGGAAACCAACAGAGGTGTGGAGTGAAGGCAAGCAGCCTGCAGTTCTGTGCTGCACAGATGGCAGGCTGTTGTAGGAAGGACGGGGATTTCTCCTGGACTACATTTCTTGAAGTGCTGGGGAAATATTCGGGGACAACAAGGAGGCTGGAAGAGCAGGAGAGTACAGGCTATGGGAGGGCTGACAGGTCTAGGGTCTAGGTCTGAGACTGACATAAGTCTTCCAGCCCTGGGAATGGGGCAGGAAGGCTCCCAGGATGGGAACTCCCTGTAATTGAATTTTAACTTTGGAAGATCTTTAGACCAAAGGACCAAAAAGCCCAACAGCAGCTTCCCAGCCTGCTCAGGGCAGCTGATTCAGATGGGGAATCAAGGCATGATATCAGCAAGGTAAGCGTTACCGCAGACCAGTAAGGTCTGGCAGGCTGCTGGGAGGAGGGTGCTGCACAGCTGAGGTCCTTCTGCTGAAAATGACTCATGTCCTGGGCACAAATTTATAGACTTACAGGAAAAATGCTGCTGATTATCTGAGTTTCCATGGAGGTCCATTGAGGGAGATGTGGTCCTTCAGGACCAGCCTCTAAACCATTTACCATCCAGTTTTACATAGCACTAACAGCTCACATTACATCCAGATGGGAAAACAGTGTGGCTGTACCATTCCTGCAGCCAGCTCTCCCCGCTGTGGAAACAGCCTGCCTATGCTCTGCTAGCTGGAACAGACGACTGGCTTAATTGCATTGCCGTATTGCCACTCGCACTTGGAATAGCCACAGTCTATTAGGTAACTATAAGCAGGAGGAGTAGTTCTGTGTGAGGTGGGACTAGGAAGGCCTGGTAGTGTCTCACGTTTGAACTATCTGGCATCTAAGGAGGTGTGACCTCTAGCAGATGATTTTCCTCTTGTTAAGAAGTGATTCATAACGGCTCTCCTCCATGATGCCTAAAGAGGGCGAAATACCACAGCCTTCCCCTCCACACAGGCACTAGCGGGATTTTTTTTCATTTCCCTGTTACTTGTTTTCATTTAATTTTACTGAGCGTCATTTCTTCAGCGCACAGCATAGCTGGTCGTTACCCCCCCTATTCATGACTAGTCTCAGACGCACTGACAGTGATTTTGTTCTGTAGATGCTCACCTCCAAGCCAAACCTGTCTGCCTGCACCAGCACACTGACCACCTGCTCGCCTTCCAGCAAAGAGCTAGAAGAAACCAAAGTCAGAAGGAGGCTGTATTCCTGAGTAACAGAGCCATAAGTGGGTGTTTGCGACTGTCTAGGGATGCTCTTTGCAGGAAAGGTGCCCCAGTAATCAAAGCGGCAGGAGTCCTGCTCTCAGCTCTGGAAGGCACGTTGGGGCCGTGCTGAGAGTAGGACTGCAGAAAAATGCTATTCTCTGCACTGAGAGCAATTCAGGGAAATCTGAAACAAAATTTAAGTGGAAACAACCACTGTTGCTTTGTGCTTTCCAGAACCAGAGGCAAAAATGCCTCCTTCATCTATTAATGCACTGGATATGTGAATGGCTCCCTCTGCTCTCTTTCCACATTTCAGCTATGTTTGCATACTACACTACAATTATCTACAAATGGGTTTTATAGGGACAGATTCCAATCCTGAATATTTAGTCAGACTGGATTGCTGTATCTTGTTGTACAGAGACAAGTTTCTCTTTGTTTCCATACAAAGGCATGGAAGGGTGGTGGGGGGAAACAAAGGGGAATGTGGGAAAGGTGTGGAAAGATGAGGAAAAAGCCACCTGGAAAGGGCAAAGGGAAATAGAGAGTGCTCCACACACAAGCACTCCACTACTTTGGCTCATGAATTTAACATGTGTGTAATGTTTCTTACAAGAAGTCATGTGAGCAATTTAAACTAGCCCCTAGGCAAGTCTAATCTGAACAAGCTGCTCTGAGACAAGCTACAAATTGCAGGGTTTAATAAAAAAGGTAGGTCAGAGTCAGGAGAGCAGAGGATAACACAGGAGGGGGAAAGGGCTAGTGCAATATCAAAACTTGAAATGAAGTCTCCATGAGCAGATCTTAATAATCTATTACACTGAGATAGTGAAGGCTGAAAAGGAGACATTGCATTAAAATTCTGCACATTTGGGGGTGTAAGTCATTTAAGATATCCTGACATTTACTTCATATCCATGAAGAGTGACGTAGTTCTTTTAGCTCATTTGCACCCTATCCACGTCTTGCATTGTGTCCCTACCATTAGGTGTCACCACTCCACAGCGGTAGATTTTTGAGGAGATAAGTCTAGAAAGTCTGGTCTAATGTTGCAAATGCAGTCTTTCTTTCTTTCTTTCTTTCTTTCTTTCTTTCTTTCTTTCTTTCTTTCTTTCGGGTTCCAAGGCTACTCCTACAAAAGGATTTTCCTGGATAACAAGCTAAGCTACTGTGGCAGACACCAAGAGTGGCAATACATGAGACTAAGCAGATCCCGAAAGCCTCTGGTGTTGTTGGAACAATATGGTTCCAGGCTATCAGTATTGAGGTTCAACTTCTGGCTACATTCAGCCTCAACACTGCAAAGCAGGGCTCCAGCCTGGCCTTCAGAGTGCTTTGCTTGCCTTGCTTCTTGTGGCTGGGACTGAGCCTCTGCCGATGACCCCTGCACGTGGTGAAACGTGGCTTCACATCATCTGTGCTGGTCTGACAGACCACTAGTCTATCTATGGATTCCCAGGGTAAAAAGTGATGGTGGGGTTAACGTAGCTAGTTTTGTTTTGTGAAAAAAACACAGCTCAAAATGTGCTCTCTCTTCATTGTCTCATGTACCATAATATTCTACAGCTTCCCCATGAGAAGAGACTGTACTACAGGGAGCCAACACTGTGAGTAGAAAACTACTCTTGGGACAAGCAAGGGACATCTGCTTGGCAAAACAGATTTTGGAAGTGGTGGCAATATTTGTTAACTGGTCACCGTTATCAAAAGCAAATCTTGCTTATGTCCTCAGCGTTATGAGGCCAGCAATCCTCACTGGAGTTTTCATGGAGTTAAATAAATCTTTATGTGGAAGTTTTCATCATAAACTGGAAACAATGGCTAAAACATCTAGATCAACCAGATTAGGTCTGCGCAAGCTTGGCTTCCTAACAAAACCTCAAGCAAACCCAGTAAGTTTTTGGCTTCTGGTGCTGCTGCCTGACCCCACTCCCTGAAGACAGAGAACTCCAGCCATCTGAGAACAGTGGCCAGGGCAGGGGCATGAATTGCCAGGCTGCAACTGGAAACGTCTTTCCAATTAACTAAATATCTTCAAAAAATCAAGAATTCTTTGGAAATTCATGGTAAAAATTTCCTCTTGTGACTAATATTTACTTAGCAACATAAACAAGCAACTGAAGGACAGAACGTGAGTCACAATGTGGAATTAAAAATATTTGTAATCTTTGCTGATGGACAAGCACTCGGTCACGCTAACTGCTGCCAAGGAGCTCATTTTGGCCTGAGAATGTGCAGACTCCTTTCTCTGATGTGGCAACCTCTTCCATACTGCTGGGAAAGCAACACTGACACAACAAAGTGTGGAGGGCCCTGTGGTAATAGTCTTCTCTTCCTAACTTCTCCAGTTAGAAGAGGAATGAGGGGAATCAGTCTTCTCTTCCTAACTTCTTCATCAGAGGAGGAAGATAGAGTTATTTCTTTCTCTTCAATGTTCTCTTGCTTCTTAGTTGTACATTAGTTGTATCCAAAGAGGCTGCCATGATAGATACGAGGTTCTGTGTATAGTCCATACGCCTTCCCTGCAGAGCTTTGTAGTCACAAGGTAGACAAAGGGGGAACTATTCTTATTTAGCAAAAAATTGGAAATGAGCCACACAAGGAGTCTGTGGCAGAGCTTGGACGTGGACGATGTCATCCGAAATCCCAGCTGGTGTTTGTGACAAGACCTGAGCTGAGCAGCCCTGTGTCCTTCCAGCCAGACACTACAACACTTCTGAGTCCAAATGAGCACCTCGTAGGACATATGGCCTGCCAGAGACAAAACTGATACTTCTAACTAAGAACATAATTGATTAAGAGCTTCCAGAAGCAAGTCAGACCAAGGGCCCACCTCTCTCAGTATCTTCTCCCGGTTTAAGGAGAACAGCATAAGAAAGATGAAGTATGCAGTGATTTTTTTTTTCCCCTGGTTATAAAAATGTGCACTTTCGAGATTTCAGGAGTTGGAAGCTGCATCCACTCAAAAATGTTTTAAAGGCACTGTTAGATCTAGGCTTCATGACTGTTCAGCTCTTTTGAACCTGTTTATACTCCCAGTGTCCACAACACCCTGTGACGATGAGTTTCATAGTCTACATGGCTGTCTTTAACTCCTTTAACTGCATGAAAAACTGCTTTCTTTTGCTTGCGTGCTTGCCAAAAATGTCATTGGGTGCCTCCTAGTTCTCCTTTTGTGAGCAACAATAAATAACCATTCCCAGTTCATCTTCTCCAGACCACTTGTGATTTCATAGACATCTATTTTAAAGAAAGTTTAAAAATATGCTCTCTGAGCTTTTATCAATGTCTTCACATAAACATGGAACCTGTTTCACATTACCTGGGTTGCAGCCTGCCACGGCTACTGTCCAGCTACATATTTTAGCAAAAAAAGTAAGTATGTCCAGCCGAGCCTCTTGCATCGTTTTGCAGGTTTGTCTGGCAACATTGCTTCCTCCTTTTTAGGGTTTAGTAGGAAGTATTTATTTAAAAGCAAGACTGGATGAATACTTCCCTCATTGGACTGCCTCAGACACTCAGAGTACCCCAGAGCTTAACTGGAGGAAAACCTGGGGGTCAGGATCCTGATGGATATTGGCAGCGTAAGAAGGGCGAGCACTGTGTGCCCCATGAGCTGGACTGATGTCTGGAAAATCTCACCTGCCTGTGGGCCTGAGTCCCAGAAATGCCATTTAACTTCCATGGCCTTTTTGCGTGCATGGGGATTCGCCCTGCGGTTTGAGGTTTGCTGCCAGCTGGGAATAGGCATGGGGTGCGATTATACATTAAATGCAAGCTTAAGTCAAAACACAGGGTAGCCGCTTACTTCTAATAAATTTGGGGAGTGAGGCTGTGCAGTATCAAGAGGTCATAAGCAATATTTCCTTTTGATAAGATATATGTTGTTGTCCCAGAGGAAATGGGCTGCCCAACATGTCTGTGCCTGCTTGTTTGTTCATTTCTTTGATGTGTTTGATAGACTTTTAGCCTCCCTTTGGCAGGTCATACACTGGTGTAAAATTTACCCTGCCAGGAGGTGCTGCTCAGCTAATGAGGGGAATCAGACAGAAAAGAAAAACCAACCAACCAACCAACAAACAAAACAAACAAACAAACAAAAAAGAAAAAAATCACCGCTGAAAAGAGAAATCTATTGACTCTCAGGAGAAATATTCATTTTTATATTCTGGCAGTGGAATGACATTGAGAAGGTTTAGTGCTATGCTTTGTAAAAAGCAGGTGGGGAGGGATGCTGGGGAGGCTTTAAGGGGTTATACCTGACTTTGGCACAAGACCACACGTGGTCTGTCTGCACTGCTTCTGAGACCCATCTTGGTGGAGATGGTGAATGCTCAGTGGGGTCATGGGCTCCTTGGGGGGCGGCTGGGGTATCTCCTGCCAGCCCCACACAGTGCTCCCCACAGCCCAGCCCTGGCTAATGGGGGGCAGGAGGGTGACAGATGCCAGTCTGGGGAGCTGGCGTGCATGCTGTATTCCTCACAAAAGCCCAAACCCTGTGTTACTGACTGTTTGCACTCCTGGCTCACAGAGGCCATGAGTAAAGGAAAGTCTCACCACTGGTCCTGACACATCCCAATTCCAAAAGCTATGGAGGGGATGCAGCCCCTTGGCCACCATGGAGTGCTTTAAACCAGATTCCAGACAGTTAAATGGGCCACCTGGAACTTCAGCCAGAGACCTGCAGAAGTCAGGCATTTACAAAATAAATGTATTTGAGCATGCCTTCTGAAGAAGCCTCTCAAACATTACTTCCTCTTAGTGAGACCATTTGAACCAAATGACACCAGCTCCTGATAAAGAAAGCCATCTATGCTATTTCTTCAGTCCAGGCTGTGTGGTGTCTGCCCAGACATCCTGGTGAGTGCCCAAGATGAGAGGATCTCACTTCAGAGGAGTCCGACCAATTACAAGCAGTATTTCTTAACATGCCTGAGGACCTTGATGCTATCCTTGTTCAGCCAGTTTTCAGCTCTGACGCCTTGGTTTTTCCTTAACCTTTTTCTCTGCTGAAGATGGCCCCAGATGGTCCCTTCCTTTGGGTCATGTGCTGAGTACTATGAAAAATCATCTCAGTCAACCCTCAGCCATCTGAACTCCACCAGTCTCAGGCAGGAAGGATGCAGCCCCAAGGTTTTCCCTTGGGCTGGGGAGGTCCCACCTGAAATAGGAGTCACACCTATTTCAGCAGGGAAGCTGAGGGGGAGAGGGGGAAAGGTCTGTAGTTCATGGTTCAGAATGTCTCTGCGCAAACCTGCACAGGAGCCCTTTCCTCTGGGTGCATGGCTTTTCCCAAGAAGGTCCTGCTTCACAGTTTTGGAGCTAACCCTGCACAGAAAGGGCATGGCTACAGGTATCCTGGCGTAGCAACATCACTTGGCTGAGGTTATGCATGGTGGGCCCAGAGGAGAAGATCCATCCCTCTGCTGAGAGGACCACAGATATGGAAACCTGGATGGATGGAGTGGTTCATAGGAAGACTGTGCCACCTAAATAGCAGACTTAATCAGCTTGCGTGTTCTGTTGCACATTATGCAATAAGTTGGGGGAAAGGCAGGAAGGCACTTCTGCCTTATGAAATAGCCATGATAAAAACCAGCCATGAGACAAACACAAAAGTTACTGCCTGTGTTGTGAAAAGCTGACTATGCCTGTGGTAATCTCCAGTTGTTCTCAGGCTTGGGGCATCCACATTAAAGACAAAGGGGGACAGGATGTTTGCTAGCACATCTGTTTAGGGAGTCTTCCCTTTATGGCAAGAACACTGTGTGGGCTTTGTGGGTATTCCTGCAAAGGAGCCGAGATCTCTGGGGCAAAGGAACAGCAGAGATGAGTAACAAAGAGTATTGCAGGGAGCAGCTCATCACTGCAGAGTAAATGGTGGGACTTGTTAACCAGCAGCATAATGAGGCTAAGTGAAGGCACACCTGACTTCTTTGAGAAATAAAGAGGACAACAAACTGTGAATAAGCCATTGCTGTTCACACCCTCACAGCCCTTCACTGAGAAGTGATGAAGACTCACATTATCAACCAGTGATTTTGAAGAAATAATTTCTCTTCTGATAATTCTTTTGATTCCTTTCTCCTTTTTTTTCTCCTCTATAATCAAGTATTGTTTGATTTAATTGCTTATTGTGAAAAAGTAGAGTTTATTAAGTACTGGCATGGAATAACTCAGTTTTCCCAGCTTGACTTCTACAAGTTGAAGCCAATGCTGCTGCCAGGCAAAGCCTAGCAAAAGGGTCAGAGATGCAAATTCTGATTTAAAAATGTGAGACTTTTCTGTGCCAGACACAAAGCTTTTGAAATTTAGAGTGACTGGCAACACCATGTAAGCATGTGTAGTAATATAAACATTGCTTTAATGACAACTCTTGATGTTACATTCCAAGTCTACACGTAAGAGGGGGCAGAAATGTAAAATCAGATGGTTTGTGAAAATTTCCAGTGGTTGGTGCTGCATTAACAGCAGAACACTGCAGATGATGTGAATGTAGTAAACCAAGCAGAAGAAATAAGTGAGCCCTCTGCAATGTCAAAAATTACACAGATGCTGTCACGCTGACTGAAAAGAGAAAAGCACATGACTAAGTTTTTCTTCCAAAACTGTAGTAGAAGCTTTTGCTGTTTAGTAAATATTTCCTCTCTGCTCCCATTCTTGAGTAAAGACATCTGTAGTTGAGATGTATGAGACTTTTGCTTTACGTTTAAGCCTTTGGGAATATGGTATTTTTCTGCACAATTATTTTGTTTCTACTTGTGTTCTTGCTCTGGTTTGCATTCCTGCTTTGAACTTGGACATGAGGGACCAATATCCAGATAACTACATGTAAAAGCTCTGCACCATCTCCCTGAAGATTCAAAAAGGCTCAAAGAAGCATATCTAACTAAAAAAAAAATCAAGTCTAGCTAAGGGAAATACAACCTACTGCTCTACAGATGTAGACTATTGGCCCAACAATGAGCTCAAAAGCAGCCTAATTACTGCATGTTATGCTGACCAGAAGCCATTGACTCATGTGGAAGCGGGAGAAGATGAATGGTCTGTTGGTGAAAATCAGCACCAAATCTAGGTGCAATTCCATAGCCCTCCTACCCCTAAAACAATATCCCCGAGTTTATCCAGAGGTCAGTTTGTATAGATCTCCAGGGAAAATGTCATTTAAAGCTGAACCCTATGAAAACAAACATGAAACCTCATCTTGGAAACCTTTAGATATTTAGATATTAAACAACAGAGACAGAAGTCCCTTTTGTGATCAAGGAATTCATTCTGCAAGAAGATGAGCATCTGCATCCTATTCAAGTGAAGTGCTGATGAACATGCTTTGTGTGAAACAGATATACCATCCCTTTTGTTTCAACACCGATACTTGGATGCTTAAAATTTAGTATGAACTTGGTTTTTGGTACTCCATGGAACCAAAAGGACCCAGTCACCTAGAGGCAGATGTTTTTAAAGCAGATATTTTTAAAACTGATAATTGAGATGATTATGAAGCTAATAATAGCTATAGATACATAGAGGAAAAAAAAATTCTTCATATACTGCAATTCTCTCTAAAGTTCTGTGTGTGCTAGGGTTCTCAGATGGGGAAGGATGCTGCAACCCACTGTTGGTAAATGGGAATAACACGACCAGAAAGAGGAAGTGTTGCCATCCAGGAGATTTCAAAAGCTTCAACAAAAAAAAAATATTTGAGAAAAAAAAATGCTGAGAAAGCTAAGTGGTGTAACAGATGTTTAGCATCAAATTAACACAAGAGTTAACTGTGTATCATCTGGATTTTCATTTTTGAGGAAGGAATTGTCCTTACCTGAGCCTGTCATAATGACACCCTGAGGTTGCTAGATCTCTGCATACAGTTAAATAATATCCTTTGGAGAATAAAATACACTGTACACTTTGAAGTGATAAAAATGAATTGTGTCGTAATTATGTAGAAATGCAAATACGGACAGTTTAAGTGGCTACTTTAAAGTTAGTTACTTAACAGGGTATCCCAAAGCTGCAGGTTAACATTGTCAAGTGTATATTGTGATTTCTGGGTGCTTTCGTTTAGAAATACTATGAGTGACTTTGAACATCAGGTCTCTATGTTACCTTAAACACAGCACCTAAAAGCTGAGGCTAATCTGTCTGGTGGTGTCAGCTGTGTGCATGTCTAACAACATGGAAGTTAAAAAAAAAGACGACTGCCTATGCAAAAGTATTTTAAAAATCAGAAGAAAGGAGGAACTGAAAAAAATTACAAAACAGATTTCCTCCAAATGAAAAGCAGGATAATGGAAATTATATTTAACAGACCATTTGACATGCATGAAATAGTTGTTAGCTTCTGCAGGCAAGACAGGACTAAGAAACTGTCTTTCTCAGAAAAACAGAAATAGAATAGATGCTCTAAAGCTGATCAAAAATAAATGCAGGATAAACTATGAATGAGATATTGCTTTAAAATTTTTTCTATCCTGTCTGTCTCAGGAAACTGGATCCATTACAGGTCAAAATGAACAGTTCCTTGTAAATCATTATGATCAAGTATTAAGCCCTCAATATGTTAAAAGCTACTGGAGAAAAATTTACCCTTATTATAAGCTAACATGGAAAGATGCTAGGCTAGTCTGGAAGAGTCATAAAACCACAGCATGCTTTGGGATCAAAAGCCTGATGGTGGCCTGGGTATTTTTAATCAGCGGGTAGGTTGGTGTTTCATCTGGCTCAGATTAGCATTGCTCCACTGAGCCAAGTGGGGCTGCAGCAACATGCAGCACCTGAAGACCCAGACCTGTGTAAAGAGACTGGAAGTTTTCACTGAAAGGACTCCATCATCAGCTCCTGGGTGGCACGCTGTGCTCACAGACCCGCACCCTGCCCTGCCATGGTTGGTGGGCCAGTGGGGCTGACGGGGCAGGCGCGGCCATTCTGCCACCAACAAGGGCACAGCCCCGCAGCACCTGCACAAGGCAAGCAGGACAGAGATGGTGGCAGTGACCAGGAACAGCCACGGCCCAGCTGTCATCCCCACGCAGCTCTTTCCCCAGGAGCTGATCCAAGGCTGGCACCATCACAGAGCTGGTCAGTGGCACTGGCAGGCCGGCTCCTCC
>NW_010310537.1:18265-21397 GCF_000700745.2 Antrostomus carolinensis
GAGACTACAGAGTTCGTTGGGGTCCTCAGGGCTGACAGTTAGTGGATACTAATGATGATAGGCTAAAACTTCTCAAATTAAGATTAAATTCATCCAGGATGCTCTTTTTTTTTTTTTTTAATTTATACAATCAGCTGCTTCACCCTGTGTAGGAATGGGAAGCATATAGCAGCTACTGGTGCCAATTGTTTCAGCATCTTCTGAGGGGCAACCACGTTCTCCTCTCCTTTGCAGAAGAATCAAGGTTGAGTAGAGGGCTTGTATCCTCCTAAATTGCCAGTTCATCACACTTACATTAGATGTCCTGACCTGCAAGAAAGGTTGTGAACAATTTTCCCTTTTCTATTCCTGCTATTACCTGTTCCTGAGTACTTATAGTGACATTTTTTACTTCGCTCTGCCTGATCTCCCTATTTATTGATTAATTTCCTTCTAAGAGAGAATACAATTAGCATATTTGCAGTAGCTGTTTATGTCTCCCCATTGGGGCTGGCTAGAACTATTACTGAGAACCTATTTTTAACTAGACTTAAAATGTTAATTTACTGCTATAGTTATTAAGCTTAAGAAAGAGGGTCTTCTCTCCTTTTCCTTGCCCTTAGAGTAACCAACAACACAAAACTTCCAAGATTCTCGGTGCTCATAAGTTTGTATTTCCTCATTACTAATGACATGAAGCCATTTCCAACATTTGCAAGCAATTTTTTGCCTTCCAAAAATCTCCTTGACAAAGGTTAATTAAAACATTTGGCAAGGTTAAACATACATAAAACACACATATGAGTGTAACACACAGAGAACAGAATACACAAGAGTAACACAGTACCCAAGGCTTGAACATTCTTAAACAAGATGCTTTAACAAGATGCTGTTAATATGCTCAGGCTGAACCTCCAGCCCAGACCTCCCCTCAGCGCTGCTTTGCTACCACGCTGTGTGATCAGCAAGGGAGCAAGTGGCATTTCACTTTCCAGCCTGCTCTCGCTTTGCTGGTATGGTCACATCTTTCTCCCCCAGCCATGAGGCTGATACCAGCTCTCCCTGAGCTTTTGATAAGGTGAGGATAATAAAACACACACATGATGGCAAGCCAAGTGGGATGACTAGAAACATCAAGAGATGCAGATGAAAGCTGTGCTTGGATAATTCAATAGGCATTTGAAGAAGAAATCAAGATTTCTACTACCAATACAGCAGTGTTTGCTCCTCCAGATTTCATTACTGCCAGCCCTTATGCAAACTGTCCTTCTGCAAACACTGCAGGAGGCTTCTGGCAGGACTTTGCCCACAGGGAAGTCAGCCTGGACTGCACTGGAATTCTCACAGTGGCCCAAGGTGGTGTGGGCAGCTGGGGCTGGGCTTGCCAGCATTGCCACTGGCATTCCAGCAGCGCTGGCTCCATGCTGCCAGGTGGGGTGCGACAGTACTGCGGGGTGCATGGGAAGGATTTGGCACAGCAGGAGAGGGAAAAGAGGTTGAGCTGACCAGGGGGAGACTTACATGAGAATAAAGTACCCCACAGAGGGGGAAAGGCTGACCTTGTAGAACCCTGCTCAACACCCTGAGCTCCTTGTTCCTCTTCCTTTTGCCTTTGTCCATGCACAAATGAGAATGTCTTCCTGGGACTCTAGAAGCTGCACATCTATAGCAAAACTTTGCCTCTTGGGTAGTTTGCTTGTGCACTGTGAAAGCTTAATCTGAAAACAGGAACCCCGACTAAGCAGGTATGGAGTTGCTTGCAAGACTCTTTTTTTATGCCTGCAAAGCACTGTCAGCGTATTTCTGGTTTGAAGTAATTGTATTTTGAATACCTTATTATTTTATGAAAGCTGAAATTGCCTGACTGGATGCCAGCACATACGAACTACTAAACGGGTCTTACATATGAACTACTGAATGGTTCTTAGATCTTATTTTATGGTCCATCCTCTGTTTCGAAATAAACTGTCTACTAAACAAAGTTAGTTTCATTGTGTTTCTGCTGACGTGTGGATTTTGAGAAAGGGAAGTGGGCATGGGAGGAAATTCAGAAATTGCAAAGAGAAAAGAAAGCACCTCTTGGTCTTGCTCTGTTACCTCAAGCCTTGCAACCCTCCTGCACCTGCAGCTCCCCGCAGCTCCTGGTGCATTGCTCCCGTTGCTGTGTGCACGTGGCTGAAGACATGCGGTTCTGGGAACTGATTTCTAAGGGTGACAAAGGTTACGTTCTGCATTTGGCATTACATGTCCATGGTTTCCAGCAATGTTTTGTCAGTTCTTGTCTTTGTCCTCACTGGAGTGCTTGTTGCTGTGTTTGTGTGACTGATGCGAGATCGCTCACACTACAGAACAATTTGCTTTCAATGCCTGGGTCAGGGCATCAAAATCATCTTATTCAAACTGAGTGCACAGAGCCAGATCCAGAGCTGGACCCTCCAGGCCTCCTGTGCTGAACACCAGGCACACACAGCCCACACTCCTATGGGTCAGGTGCCTTGGCCTCTCGTTTTGGGTCCTAATTCTTTCCCCATTTATGTGTGATCAGCTGCAGTGCTCTTCTCTGACTTGCAGAGAGAGAAATTTGAGCAACTGCATTTACTGCTTGGCATCTGCTGACCTCCCACAGAGGGAGGAGATTTCTTGTAGGATTCTTGTGCTGAAACATTAATAAATAAATAAATAAAGTGGGGTGCCTACAAAACATTTCTGATGGTACTAAATAAGTGCAAGCAGGGATGCTGGAGTCCCACAGCTGCTTTGCAAGGTGCTCTCAGCCAGCGCAGCAGCAGGCACTGGCCCGGTGGCTGGAAGCATGGGCTCAGGCCATGACCTGGTGCAGCCTCAGGGCTTCCTGGTCTCCAAAATTCTCACTCTGAGGATTAAAACCAGGGGCTGCATCACCACAGGCCAGGAGATGTCCTTTGGCCGTCCCCCTCCCCTCTTCTGCTGTGTCCGTGTGACCTGTCCCTCTTCCTGTTGTTTCTACTTCATGGGCTCTGCTGAGGCTGGGGGTTTTCCTCCCTCTTGGTATAAGAACAAAAGGTTTTGGAAGGCTTAACGAACGCCCCTATTCAGCTATCTGAGCCACTTCAATCTGAAATTCCTTTCCCCACTGTGTCCCAGTAAAGCCCCTGAGCCTGCAGTCCCCGGGCT
>NW_010310538.1:0-417 GCF_000700745.2 Antrostomus carolinensis
CCAACCCCGGGGAACCTCCTCCAACCCCAGGGGAACCTCCACCAACCCCGGGGAACCTCCACCAACCCCGGGGAGAACCTCCACCAACCCTGGGGGAACCTCCACCAGCTCTGGGAGAACCTCCACCAACCCCAGGGGAACCTCCACCCACCCCAGGGGAACCTCCACCAGCCCCAGGGGAAACTCCTCCAGCCCCAGGGGAACGTCCACCTCCACCATGTCCCTCCCCAGGAGCACGTCGGTCTCTGGAGGACAGAAGGACAACTGAAGCCATGGGGACAGTCACCTCCCAGGGACCTATCATCTTCCCGAAGGTCCCCAAGCTGCAGAAGGGCTGAGCCTGAAGGTGCTGGGTGAGTGTCCCTCAGCTCCTTGACTGCTCCTTCATCCCAGCTCAAACTAACTCTCCTCCTCCTC
>NW_010310539.1:0-330 GCF_000700745.2 Antrostomus carolinensis
AAGGGCTTCGCCCCATCCTGCTTGGTGCTGGGGAACAGGTCGCCAAAGGGGTCCAGCTCTGGGGTGGAGGGGAGATGAGTTGTGTGAGCTGGCTGAGGGACACTGAGGGTGACAGCATCCCCCTGTCACCACACAGGGCAGCTAATGGCACATTGCACCCCAGGTCACAGCTCGATGCCGTGGGGCTGAGGCTGTGGCACGACATGCCCAGGCTCCCCTGAACCACCACGGGAAGCAGCCAGGTTGGACACCACGTTGGGTGCAGGCAGGGACCAGAGTTGTCCCCTCGGCTACAGGGCAGCGCAAGCCCATGGTACACACAGTTGCAGG
>NW_010310540.1:0-848 GCF_000700745.2 Antrostomus carolinensis
GCACACTTCTGCCCCGAAATACCGTGCCCAGCAGCTCCGATGTGCGGTCACACCAGGATCTGCCACCCCAATGCACAGCACCCAAATCCATCTCCCCAGGGTCTATGCAGCTGGGTGAGCCCCCCCCGCGCTCCCCATGGGGCTGGCTTAGATCAGCCCCGCAGGAATTACAAACGAAGCCCTGAGCGGAGCAAAGCCACATCAGGGCAGGATAATTTGGGGGGCTGGTGCCCCATCACAGGGCTCCACAACCTTTCCCAGGGGTCAGCGGGATGGTGCTGAGCCCGTCACGAGCTGATGGCACTGAGACCCCGACACCTTTTCTTGGGTCCATGAGCCCCAGCAGCCCCCGACCCTGTGCAAGCCTCAAGCAGGGGCTGGGGGCTGCAGGGGGTCAGGCATGACCCTGGGGCTGGGGACCTGGGGACGCGCCATGGGGAGCCCCAGCGCTGCTCAAGGTTAACGCCGGCAATTAAGGGCTGGGATTTGCATGCAGCAAACGACTGCAGCTAATTACAGGTTTAAAAGGAAAATGATCGGAGAGAGGATTGTTTGCAAAATTAGGGCACGGCGGAGGAGCGGGCGCTTCGCTCTGCTCTGGAGGTCACCGGCCTTAACCTGACTGGCCGAGCTGTCACTGCTGCACATCTGGGGACGGCACATCTGGGGACAGAACATCTGGGGACAGCAGATCTGAGAATGGCACATCTGGGGACAGGACATCTGGGGACAGCAGATCTGGGGGTGATACATCTGGGGACAGTGCATCTGGGGACAGCATACCTGGGGATGTCACATCTGGGGACAGCACATCTGGGGATGGCACATCTGAGTGGCTGGGGCAGGGG
>NW_010310540.1:967-3906 GCF_000700745.2 Antrostomus carolinensis
GCCCAGTGGCCCCAGGGACTGGAGTATCAGTTCAGGGAGCCTCGAGGGGCACAGGGTGACCCTCAACCCTTGGGGAGGGCTCCTTGGAGGGCACCTGGTGCCCCTCGGACCTGGGCAGACACCCCAGTCCCCCCAGCAGCACGTGGGCAGAGCGGGGCAGCCCAGCTGCTGGGTGATCTCCAACTTCCCCACCAGACCCCCCTCCTCAAAAAAAGAAAAAAAATATAGGCACAAATGCCAGGGTGCTGAATTGATTCATTTAATTTTCCCTTCTCATTTGATCAAGAGCAGGGTGACATTTGGCAAAAGTTGCTGATGAGGGATTGAATGATTAATTGTCATGACAACCATTCCTGGTTAATGACAGGGATGAGATTGTGCCGGCATAAAAGACGGAGAGTGGCCTTGAGTGGCGCGGTGCTAAATTACCAGGCATGTCACTGTTTGTGCTTTTGGTAAAACGTGGCCATGCGTTTCTAATGAGAGGTTAACTGTGTCCCCAAAGTAATTACAACTGATTGAAGAGGTAGTTAGTAATTAGAGGATTAACTGTAATGAGTCTCACCTGCAGCGGTTGCCATAGTGACAGTATTTTAGATGATCGGAGTTAAAATAGGACAGAGGACGCGGTGCTGGGAGAGGAGGTTCTGTCCCCTGGGGTGCACCGGGGTGTCGTGGGGGTCCCGGGGGTGCTTGGGTGGGCTGGGTGCCTCCCTGCACCCACCACCCCACGGCATGGGGTGTGCCACGGCCAGACCCCCCAGAGCCCCATGTGCTCTGGCTGGGCTGTGCACCAACCCTGGGGTGGGGACACAGAAGGGAACCCCCCAGACCTCCGGGATGCCCTGAGCTGAGCATCACCCAGAGCTGAGCATCACCTGGAGCTCAGCATCACCCGCTGGCTCGAGGCACCCTGTGCCATGCCATGCTGTGCCGTGCCATACCCCAGCATGGCACAGCCCCGTGCCAGGGCTGAGCAGCTCACAGGAGCTTTGGGTGATTTCCAAGGGCAGGAAAGTCATCGAAAAAGCTTAAATCTTCAAATTCCCAACAGCGTGGACTCACTCTCTCTAGGAGCTGGGAAAGGGGGACCATGCATGGGAACAGGGACATCCCCACAGCCACCATCAGCGGTGACATCCTCCAAGCCCCCATGACCCTGGCTACACCAAGGGGCTGCCTGAACCACCTGAAATGAAGCTGTTTCCATTCTCCTTATTCCCCTCCTTCCATGGATGACAATTTACAGGACCGTGTAAAACCTCCAAGTACAGTATCTTTAATTATTCCATCCATAAATGATAAGCACCATTCATTTCAGGGCTCTCATTACGAATTTATACCCCTGTTTAATGTGCTCACTAACATCAGACATCCCACCGCTCGCAGAGAAATATTGAACAATCCTTTCTGGAAGAGCCGAGCGGATACTACTGGAGCTATTTTGGACTTGGGAAGAGAGATGGGCAAAGCCAGGGGTTCTTGGGTTTTAAAACGAAGAGTGAACTCCCCCCGGGAGGCTGGGGGAGGAAGAGGGGCTCCGGGCTGGGAGCTGCAGGCGGATGGTTCCTGGGGCTCAAAGCTTTTCATCCGGATGCTTTCCCAGGTGAAATTCAGATACTATTTTTATTTTTTTTTTCAGGATGTGCTAATGATTGTAAATGAACTTCATTTTTATATAAGTATAAAAATAGAGCTTCATATTCATATATATATATATATATGCACACACAGACTTATACACAGATTTATATATATATATATATAAACACACACATGTCTCGGGGAAAGCTTTTGCAAAGCCTTAACTTGGGAAAAAAAAGGAAACCCCCAACATCCGTGTTTCAGAGCAAACACAGTGAGTTGGTTGGAGCCAAATTTGTTATTTTCTGGATCATTTTCCAGTATGGATGTCAACATCCCAGTGTCAAAGCAGCCCCTTCCCATGAGCGTTTCCTTCAGGCACGGAGATGCCACCCCCATTGCTGGCTGTCCCTGTGGGGCTGCACACCCCGGGCAAGCTCGCCCTGCATGGCGGTGATGGTGGCAGTGATGGTGGCATGGCCACAAGCACCGGGCAGGGGCTGGCACCAGGCTCTGGGTGCTGCCAGGTGGCCTTTGCATCTCCAGCACGTGTAGATCCCTCCAGGATGTGAAGCTGGGACTGCAATTCCAATATGGGAAATTGGATTTTTTTACACCCCTGACTGTTTGCTGGGGCTCTCGTGGCTGTGCCATGTGGTGCTGGGGCTATGCCATGTGGTGCCAGGGCTGGACCATGTGGTGCCAGGGATTGTACCAGTGTGTCCCCAGCTGCCACGTCCCTCTCCGTGCACAGGTTCCCGCAGTGATGGATCCTGTGGTCCCAGCTCCACCGGGACACACGGCCGGGCTGGCTTCACCTGGGATCCCCACGGAATTAAAAGGGCTCATGGGTCACTGGTGGCCACCGGGGATGGGACAGGGCTCCGGTGTGACATGAGCCATGGAGATCAGGGAGATGAAAGAGAAAGTTCTTCATGGCCGGGTGGGAGAGGTGAGAGTGGAGATCAGCCTCCAAATGTCAAGGGAGCAGCAAGGACAGGGACAAGGACAGGGACAAGGACAGGGACAAGGACAGGGACAAGGACAGGGACCGGCTAGCCCAAGTTCATAAGGCCCAGTTCAGCCTTATTTCAAATGATGTTTCTTTCCTGCCCCAAACCCAAGGCACAATGTGGGGGGTGGCCCCTGTCCCTCATGCACCCCAATGTCCCACTGTACCATGAGCCATTGGGTGCCCGCGCCAGCGCTGCTGTGATGGATCAGGCATGCCACCAAAGCCCTCAGTGTGTCTTCATGGGGACATGGCTTGGTGGTGGCTGTCCCCAGGCCAGGGCAGTGTAGCACCATGTCCCTGGCATACGTGTCTCGAGTGTGCCAGGGCTCAGCCACCACCA
>NW_010310540.1:3938-4492 GCF_000700745.2 Antrostomus carolinensis
CCCCGGCCAGCCAAGCAGCGGCAGCACTGGAGGCGTCACGGCAGATTGTCCTTCCCCGGCACGTTCAGTCTGTTTTTGTGGGTGAAACAGCAACACGGTGGGAAAAATCCGGCAGGGAGGGAGGGCCTCGCCTGGGCAGGCGGGATGGCCGCCCGCCAGCAGCGTTTTAATGCCATTACACCACTGATACAAGCTCTTCAGCATTAAAGATGGCTTTTATGGATCATAAAATCTATTATTACTGCTCACCGCAGCAGCAATCGACGGCGCGGTGTGATGCAGGTGCCACAGGGACGGTCCCCTGCTGTGCCAGCCCACCAGAGGAGGTGATGCCCAGAGTCCACCTGTGGCAATGGGGACAGGGAGGGGACATCATCCAGCCCCTCAAAACTCCTGTCCATCAGCCAAGCTGCTGTTTCCCAAACAGCAGTGACAGGTCCCCAGCACCCACCAGGCACATCCCCTGCACTGGGTGCTGGGTGGGGGCAGGATGGGGCTCACCCCGGGGCTTTTCGTGAGGAGACAGTATCTCAGAATGGCCTGGATTGGAAAAG
>NW_010310541.1:0-2473 GCF_000700745.2 Antrostomus carolinensis
GCCTGAGGTGGGCAGGGAGGGTGGGTTTTGGGGTTGGCACCCTGTGCCCAATGTGTCACCACTTCCCAGGTCTGCCTGAGGGAGGTCAGGTTGGGCACCTTGACCTGAGCTCATACAATCCCAGAATTGTAGTGGTTGGAAAAGACCTTTAAGATCATTGAGTCCAACCATAAACCCACCTCTAACCCATGTCCCTGAGCACCTCGTCTGTTCAATCCCACCAGGGAAGGTGACTCCACCACCTCCCTGGGCAGCCTGTTCCAGTGCCTGAGAACCCTTTCAGTGAAGAAGTTTTTCCTCATATCATGCTGCCAACCAGCCTTTCTCTGCCCCAAAACCAGCCTCCGGGTTGCAGCTGGGGCAGCTGAGTGTGGGGAGCTCGCAGGGAGCTCACCCAGCTGTCCTGGAGCTCCAGAGCACCCTCACCCTGCACCTTAATCACCCTCCGTGTAAGGGGATATGGCAGCACAGCCACCACAGCGCTGCGGGGAAGGTCACAAGCCATTGAGCTGCCCCATGGCCATGAACCCCACTGTCACCTCTCCATCCCATGGGACAAACCCGAGCGAGCAGTGCCCCGGGCTGCTCCCAAAATGCGGGTACCCGGATCCCTCAGCGCGGTGCTGAGCGCGGTGCCACGGGCGGTTCTGTGCTCTCCAGCTCTCAGCAGGATGCAAGATGTAAATTTTTAGCTGCGTGCTGAATTACATGGGCCGTCAGTCAACTCCTGGAGATGTTTGGAGGAGACAGATTTATACAAACACTCAAAGCTCGGCAGACCCAGCACCGTATCTCTTCTACCAGGCGAGGAGGAAATAAATCAGCGCTCCCCATCCCCCCTCTCCCACCACCCTGAAGTTTCTCCCAGAAATCTTTCAAGCAGGATCACAGAAATTTGTATTTACTTTGAAAAAAAAAAAAACCCAAAAGCCCTAAAGCACCAGGGGATTGTGCCTGGTGGGCTCCTCAGCCCCAGTGCCCAGCCCCAGGAACCTCTAACTGAATGTGGGGAATAACCAGGGGCAGCACCCCGAGACCACCCAGTGCCCCGGCACAGCCGTCCAGGAGACCAGGCAGGGATGGTGGGGATGGAAATGAAGACCAGGGTGGTGATGGGTGCGGGAGGGGAAGTGTCAGAGGCTCTGAGCTCACCTGAAAATGATGATTTTGCTTTTTGCTTTCCCCTTCCTCTCCCTTTTCTCCTTCTGCTTTCCCCTTCCTTTTCTCCTTCTGCTTTCCCCTTCCTTTTCTCCTTCTGCTTTCCCCTTCCTTTTCTCCTTCTGCTTTCCCCTTCCTTTTCTCTTTCTTTTTCTTTTTCTTTTCCTTCTCCTTTTTCTTTTCTCTTCCTCTTCTTTTTCCTCCTCCTTTCCTTTTTCCCTTTTCTTTTTTTCTTTTCTTTAACCAATGCTCTCAGATTCCCTCAGGCCAGCCCAACTCACTCCTCCAGACACACACACACACACACACACACTGCTATAACATGCCATTAAAAAACCAAAGTGCTTTCTCCACTTGACAACCGGCCTTTTCTTTTCGGAGCCGATACCTGCAATCACAGGAGCATGGCCCCAGCAATTAGGAAGAAAAGTACTTTTCTTCTCCAGGCCCAATTACCCATCCTGTAATTGACATAATTATTATCTTTCACTTTTCTAATCATATTTATTGAACACTACAGATTCTCCTTCTGGGTGAAGCTGCTCTGGGAACACGGCAGTTTTCGAGCGCTAACAGGGTGGGTGCTGGCAGGAGGGATGGATATTGTCTTCAGCAGAGCAGGGCTGGCACTGGGCTCCTGTGCCCTCCAGACCAGTACAAACTGGGACCAGACCTCAGCTCAGCAAAAGGGGAGGGGGAAACAGCATTCCCCCATCCCACACCCAGACCCTCCTGAAGCTCTAACAGGAGCTTCTCAGGGACTTCCCCACCCAAGCAGCCAACTCATCATCCTCCTGCTAACAACCCTTTTCTCAACAGCCAAATAAGCACCTAAAGATGTATTTGAGATTTAACAAATCCCCACAGGCCAGGTTGGATGAGGCTTTGAGCAACCTGGTCTAGTGGAAGGTGTCCCTGCTGCTGGCAGGGGGGTTGGAACTGGATGAGCTTTAAGGTCCCTCCCAACCCAAACCAGTCTGGGATTCCACGATACACTGGATGTATATAATGGACAACAGGGCAGTTACAAGCCCTTAAAGGTCTTGAGGGCAGGAGGGAAGGGAGAGAATAGCTAATCCTAGTTGTAAGGAAAACATGCATATTAATTTAAAACAGGAGTAAAAAAAAAATTAAATAAATATATATATATTAATTTTAATTTTATTTTGGCTGCCTCAGGGCCCTTGTGCCATATGCACAGACAAGTTATGTAGAATTCCTGCATGGAAATGTGTTTGCTGGCTCCTCTGTCTTTATCATCACAACCAGAAAAATCTGTCAAGCTCTTCCCTCCCTCCCAGGCTGTCCGGGAGCG
>NW_010310541.1:2670-4770 GCF_000700745.2 Antrostomus carolinensis
GGTTCTCCGGGTTGGGGATGCTGTCCTGACTCGTCACACTGATGGCAGCTCCCACTCAGAGAGGTGTCCCAGCTACACCCTGGATCCCAGAGATCAAACCTTTGCAATAAAAGCAAAAGTTGGGACCTTGCTCAGAGCCAGGAGCCCTGGAGCTCAGGCAGGGACCAAGAGCCCGGTCCCCAGTATGGATGAGTTTCCCCCAGCATCACCTGGGAGCAGCAACCGCATCCAACATCCTGGGAGTTACCTTCTGGCATCTCCAGCCCCAGGGAGTGCCAGGGCCATGGTACAGTCACAGCCTGGGCTACAGCAGGGTCTGAACGCAGGGGAAGATCCCACACCCAGATATCCTGGGGTTTTTCCACCAGTCCTGGGAAATATCTACAAAATATCTAAGGTGGTGAGACAGTGTCCCAGGTTGGGCAGAGAAGCTGTGGCTGCTCCTCCCTGGAAGTGTTGAAGGCCAGGCTGGATGAGGCTTTGAGCAACCTGGTCTAGTGGAAGGTGTCCCTGCTGCTGGCAGGGGGGTTGGAACTGGATGAGCTTTAAGGTCCCTCCCAACCCAAACCAGCCTGGGATTTGATGATAAACCAAGCCCTGAAGAGATCCAACCACAACCATGCCAGGAAACCAGGGACAAAGCAAAGCCCACAGCGCTCATGTCCTTGGCTGGTGCTTTATCCTCCCAACCACCCACCTCCTCCAAACTCACCGCTTTGAGCCACGGCCAGAAGCCAAAGGTCTCTCCCAGCCTTTTGAATCCAACACATCAGGATGTATTCTCTTTACCACAGGTTTTTTTTTTTTTCCTTGCATAATCTAGGTTATTTATGGTCCTGATCTCCTAATTGTCCCAGTTATCTGATAAGTGGATGCGGGGAAAGGGTGGGTCAAAGTAATTCTTGGCAGAGAGCAGCTGTGTCAGGCATCAGATGCTGCTTTTTCTTTGCAAGTCCTCCCAGCTGGAGATGATAACGGTCTGAGGCTCCTGCCCTCAGCCCACGGGGAGGCTGGAGGGGACTGGGAACACCCTGGAATTCACTATAATGAGAATTTCTCAGACAGAGATTGCAAAGATGCTCCCGATACACCAAGTTCTTCCATTATCCCCTCTATAGACTATCGCCGCGTAGAATTGAAGAGGCACAGGAAAAAAAGTACATCTTTAATCTTTTCCTAAGCTGCTTTTTAGCTCTGGTGTTACTGCTCGTGCCAATGTCATCCTCAGATCATCACAGCAGCTCCAGCAACCCTCCTGGTAGGAAAAAACAGGGCTATTTTGAGGAGAAACCTCACGTTTCCTGCTCTGCTGTGGTCCAGAGGGATCACAGGCAGGAAAAGCGTGCGGAGCATCCGCCGTCGGGGGGGACTGGCTCAAGGGAAAAAAAAGGGAAGCCAGGGTGGGTCTGGTCCTCAGGAGATGCATTGGGATGATGTTGGGTCCCCCTTGGTGACCACAATGGACCATTGGGCCAGAGGACCCTTGGCTCACACGGCTGCACTAGCCAAGGCAGACAATGCCCTCATTGTATTGAAATCTGATTCATTTCATCTAGTGGATAAAATTAGAAAATCAAGCGAATTCCCAGGAGCCTTGTTAAATCAATAGAACACACATCAAGCAGGCAAGGCACAATGCAAGGCTGAGATAAAATTCGAATGAGTCCCCCTGGGTGGGTTGATATCAGCTCTACATTGCAGAATTGGCAGGCACTTTTGCATAATTTATCAATTACAAACTATTTAATTCATCCAGAATAATGAGTTGCAGGGCAGCTTTTGACGAGTTAAATGACACGGCAGCTGCTGGCCACAGTGGACTTCAAGGAACATCCACTTGCTTGAGCAAGGTGAGAAAAATCAAGTTATCCCAGGGGTAGGGGAGGGCAGGGCAGGGGGCTTTGGGGTGCAGCTGCTCCAGGGTATGAGGGATGCTTGTGGGGACCTGCAAAGTGTGGTCCCAAAAGATGAGGATGCTAAAGAGGATGATGAGAATGAAATCCAGAGGGATCTGGACAGGCTTGAGGAGTGGGTCCAGGAGAACCTCATGAGGTTCAACAAGGTTGTGTACTTGTGTTGGGGCAATCCCAGGTCTGTGCA
>NW_010310542.1:0-247 GCF_000700745.2 Antrostomus carolinensis
GTGCGTGGAGCCAGCTCTGGATTCCTGGCACCAGCAGGACAGCCGGCAGCCATCGCCTGCCTCCTCCTCGCTCGTCCCTGCTCACGTCCCTCCATCCCCCGGGGCTGCTGCTGCACTGCAGCGGGCACCGTGTGGTGATGCTGGCAGGGACACGTGGACCCCAGCCCTCCCCTGCCTGCCGTGCTGCTAGATCCCGGGATAGTGGGGACACCCGGAGAGAGAGGGGACAGGTTGGGGGCACCATCAG
>NW_010310543.1:0-267 GCF_000700745.2 Antrostomus carolinensis
TTGGTGCAGAGGATGGGAGTTGGCCCCGTTGCTTGCTGCCTGTTGACAAGCTGTGGCACACGGCTGCTGTTTGCTGGGGCACCTGGCTGTCACGGGCTTTGATGGTAGTGATGCCACCAGCTTCACTGTGCCATGTGGGGCTGCAGCAGCACCCTGGGAGAGGGCTGTGCGGGCACCGTGCCTGCTGTGCCATCCCAGGGGAACTGACCCCTGCTTCCCCGCAGGTCGTTGGTACGTGCAGCCCCTCACCTACCGCCTGGAGAGCCA
>NW_010310543.1:317-1413 GCF_000700745.2 Antrostomus carolinensis
ACTGGTCCATGGTCACCTCCTCTGCGCCCTGGAGTTGGCAGCCACCAGCAAGACACCTGGGGCACTGCTCAGCCCTGCCACCCGTCCCCGCCATGGCTGGGCTGAAGCAGATGTCACCCCTTACCTTGTGCCAGGGAACAGCAGCGTGGGGAGCCTGGTGCTGCGGCATGTCTGTGTGCACGCTGGCCGGGCCAGGGGCCACGATGCCCCCATGGCTCCCAGCCACCCCTTCCTCCTCCTCTACCTCAACGATACTCGGGCTGGGCTTGCACCTCCAGTGGCAGAGCCCCACCGACACCGGCGTGACACAGGGACACTGGCCCATGACCTGCCCAGCTACCTGAGGGAGCAGGGAGGGGAGAAGAGCGACTGCTCCCTGCGCCCCTTCCCAGTCAGCTTCGCCCAACTGGGCTGGGACCACTGGATCATAGCTCCCCACCGCTACAACCCACGCTACTGCAAGGGCATCTGTCCCCGCTTGCTCCGCTACGACTACCACGCACCCAACCACGCCGTGGTGCAGAGCTTTGTCCATCAGCTGGTGGATGCCAACGTGCCCCGACCCTCCTGCGTCCCCTACCGCTACAGCCCCATCAGTGTCCTCATGATCGAGCGTGACGGTGGCATTCTCTACAAGGAGTACGAGAACATGATTGCAGAGTCCTGCACCTGCCGGTAGTGCCCGCTGCCCTGGCACATCACCCCCAGGCTCTACCTGTCCCTGCCGGATCTGGACTTCAGGGTTTGTCTTGCTCTGCCTGGGGTGGGTTCATCCCCCGCTCCCCGCGCAGCGCTGCTCTGCGGGAAGGTTTTACAATGGCAGTTTTATGTAAATTGTAGGTTTTTAAAGGCAGGAGCCTGTGCTGGGGGTGGTTGCCCTATGGCATCTGTCCTTCCTACAGCCCCACGGCCGCTGCCTGGTTTTTGGGGGGTGGTTGAGGGGGGCTTGGCCTAATGCTCCCAGAGAAGAGTTGGGTCCCTGGACTAGAGCATGAAGCTCTTTGGAGGTGGCTGGGGGTCTCCTGTTGGAGCCTGGGCAGGGAGGGTGAGTGGTCCAGGTGTACCTGTGCTTGGCACCAAGCCGGTGCCATTAGTA
>NW_010310543.1:1441-1972 GCF_000700745.2 Antrostomus carolinensis
TGTCTAGTCCCAGCTACAGCGGCATCTCGCCAGGCTGGGAATTGGGCTGGGGGGTGAGGGGGGGAGGCTCCTCTCTTCCCCTGCAGTTTTGCTCTGGGGGGGGCTGTGAGAACTGGAAGGTCCTGAGCTGCCAGCTCTGCTCCCAGTGCCCGGGGCCAGGCAGCTGCCTGTGAGAGGCTCTGCCCACCGCTTTCTCTGCCACCCTTGTCCTTCATCTCCTTGGCTTGCCCTCAAGCAGGGCTTGGGTCTCACCCTATCCCATGGGTCAGACCCCTGTCACAGTGTCCCTCTGCCTTCTCACACCCTTGCTGTCCCATGGGGCTCGGGGCTGCTGGGCCTGTCCCCGTTCCCACCCAGAGGGGTCAGTCCCATTCCCAGCACCCCTGCCGCTGGCTTTCCTCTCTATTTATTGCTGACTGTGTAAATAAATAAATTGATGGATTTTGCTAAAGACCATCTTGGCCTTTTCTTGCTCTATCCCTGCGGTGCAGTGGGTGCCACCCAGGACAGGCTGGTGAAGACTGTGTCGCT
>NW_010310543.1:2214-3396 GCF_000700745.2 Antrostomus carolinensis
GGAGGGTAACGTTGGCCATGAGGAAAAGGTTCTTGAGGCAGAGGGTGGTGAAGCACTGGAACAGGCTCCCCAGGGAGCTGCTGATGGCACGAAGCCTGACAAGATTGCAGCAGCATTTGGCCAAGGCCCTCAGGGACATGGTCTGAATGTTGGGATTGTCCTGTGCAGGGACAGGAGTTGGACTCCATCATCCTTGTGGGTCCCTCCCACTCACAACACTTGATGATTCTTTATGGGGCAGCTCCAGGAGGACCAAGGTGGGAGGAGATGAGCTGGGTCTCCCTGGGCTGTCTGTCACTGTGGCCCAGGTGTTTAGCTGCCAAGGTTATTTTGGGAAGGTGTCTGCAGTCCAACCTGCCTGCTCCTGGGCATGTTGCCCTGCGTTGGGGGGCAAAGTGCAATTTCTTTGAGCAGCGAGGCTGGAATCCTTGTCCCTAGTGCTTGGTGGCACTGCTGCTGCCTCTGCATCCTCAGCTCATGGCTCTTGCCAGGGTCTCATCTGCCACACTTGGCCTCCAGCCCCATCTGCTATTGCTGGTCTGAGCTCCATGGGGATCTTCCAGCACTTCTTCCCTCTCATGGGTGTTCTCTGTGAGGCTGGGTGCAGCCAGCCCCCATCCCTCCCCTACACACCAGCCCCATCCTGGCAGAGGGAGAAGCTGCAGAGCCCCAGGCTCCTCTCCTCCCCGCCATGTCCCCAGCTGGCCCCATCCTGGCCACCTCCAGCTGGTGGGAGACTGTGAGGAGGGGAATGTCTTTGGCTTTTTTGGAAGCTCAGGGACCTGACCCCAAGGCAGAAGATTTTTCTCTTGCCAATCATTAAGCGTGTGGTGTTGACTCATCCAGGCAAGTAATGATGAAAGGCACAGGAGCTGGGCATGCTCCCAGCCCTGGGCACCACTGGATGCCAGTGCCTGGTGCTGCCCCTGGCAGGGACCCACACCCTGGCCTGATGTGGGCACCCCTCAGACCTGCTGGGTGCCCAGAGACAGCTGGGCACTGGAGTTTATCTGTCCCAGCCCTGTGTCCTCCTTAGCTCTTGTGCCCATCGGGTTGGACCCCTTCCCTGGGTACCCCCCGGGTGCCAAGGGGCAGGAGAGGGAGATGTCCTCTGCACTGTTGGTGGGACAGGGGCTGCCAAAGGGACAGGCAGCAGCGGGTCAGGGGAAGAGCTGCTGTCTG
>NW_010310543.1:3422-3706 GCF_000700745.2 Antrostomus carolinensis
TGCTTCAGCGCTGGGGCTGCCAGAGCAGAGCTGGGTGGAAGGTGCAGGGCCCCCAGCCCGGTGCCCTGGTGCACCTTGGGGGTGGCTTTTCCCGTGGGTCCCACAGCTGTGTGAACCCCTTGGGCACAGCCTGGCACCCCATCGCTGCCAGCCTTGCGGGGAGCACTGGGAGCCCCAGCTTTCAGAACATGACCCCACCCCTTGCTCATCTTGCTTGTGGGGCTGCTGCCCATACTTGGGGGTGGCACCGGCTCCCCACTCTGACCCAGGCCAGCCAGTGCACC
>NW_010310543.1:3875-4229 GCF_000700745.2 Antrostomus carolinensis
GCTCCCAGCTTCTTCTCCTGCCCCAAACCCCACACTGGGACTCTGCTCTGTCTCCACTGGGTCCCCATTCACTGCCCCTCCTGCTGCTCGTCCCAAGCAGGCACTGCCACCTTGCACACCCCATCCTCTGGGGTGACACCGGGCAGGGAGGGAATGACCTGCCCCACATGCCCTAGCACTGTCTGGGCAAATCTGGGCTGGGCACAGCAGGATGCCCCGGGGCGAGGAGCTCAGCCATCTGCGGAGAGCAGCTGCCCCTGGGCACCCTGCCAGGGGCTGTAGCCGGAGGCGGATGGTGATGCTCAGGCACTGGGTGCTCCGTGGGTGCCCTGCAGAGCTGCTGGCAGTCCCCAG
>NW_010310544.1:0-1064 GCF_000700745.2 Antrostomus carolinensis
TGGCATGGTCCATGGGGACATGGTGGCACAGTGCACGGTGTATGTGGTGACAGGATGCATAGCAGACATGGTGGCACAGTGCATAGCAGATGCGGTGGCGTGATGCATGGTGGACATGGTGGCATGGTCCATGGGGACATGGGGACATGGTGGCACAGTGCACGGTGAATGTGGTGACACAAGGCATGGTGGACATGGTGTCATGGTGCAAGGCAGATGTGGTGGATGCAGTGGCATGGTGCATGATGGACATGATGTCATGGTCCATGGGGACATGGTGGCACAGGGCACGGTGTATGTGGTGACACGGTGGCACGGCAGACACGGCGGAGGCACGGTGCACGGCGGCGCATGGCGCTAATACCTCGTGGAGGAGACAAATGGGAAGTGACACGTGTGTGTGTAGACGGGTATTTGTGGTGACGCTTTGACTGCAGATAATAAAGTGCTCGCCCTGAGGTGATCCAATTCAGCAGCCGCCTCGGCAGAGCCGCGCGCCGGCGACGGGGAGAAGAAAGGGGAGGAAAAAAGGCCCGTCTGAAATGACATGTCAGCCTCAAAAGGGAACGTGTTAACGGATGAATATCTGGGGACGGCGGAGCCCGGCGCTTCCCTTTGTGCTTTGTCATGAATTTTGTTGTCTTTGCAGATGACGGCTCCGGCGTGGGCTCTGCCGCCTCTGGATTTCTCCCGCGGTTATTCCTGTAGTTGGTTCTCATTGAAGCCCCTGAGCTGGGACACGTTTGTCTCGGCTCCTGGCTCCGAGGATGCTGCTGGAGGAGGCTTTTGTCCTGGCTCCAGGCTGGGGCGTGGGGGGTCCTGCCATGGGGGGTTCTGCCGCGGGGATGTGGCAGTTTTGGGTGCTGCTGAGGGTGCTGCTGTCCCTGCCAGGGCTGTGCTGGCAGGGGGACGGGGACCACGCCAGTGCATGGGTCCCCCACTGCATCTGCCACCCATCCTGGGGACACCGTCACCATAGAAACCACGGCACTTTCCAGGGTGGGAAGGCTGGTGGGATGTGACAGCAGGAGTGAGTGGTGATGGGGGGACAATGCTGGGGACCC
>NW_010310544.1:1325-3993 GCF_000700745.2 Antrostomus carolinensis
GGGACAGGGACAGCCGGTTCCTGCCCAGGCAGCTTTGCTCAGACCCAAACCCCAAGTCTGGTTATTGATTTGGTAAATGGACCAGACTTTGTTTGTTTTCTTCCAAGTGTTTTGCAAATATTGAGGTTTCTTCCAAGTGTTTTGCAAATATTTAGGGTTTAGCTCTTCCAAAATCTGTTCCCAGTGTGGCAGGCAGAGAAAAAAAAAAAGGGGGGTGCTTTTTGAAGCTTCAAAGACATTGGAATCTCCTTGCTGCAGGGGGAGCGGGGAGCCTGGTCCCAAAGCCGGGGGCCGAGCTCTCAGCTCTCGCAGTTTAATTCATTTGGAGGCTGCAGCACTATTATTTTTTAATATCAGGCATTGGCACGCCGAGCGCTGAGCGGCTGCTCCGCTCCCCAGCGTCTCCTGCTGCCTCCGCCCGCCGCTCAGCATCGCCCCCCCCCCATCCTGCTCACTGCTGCTGCCCCTTTTGCCTCCTGTGAAACAGGAGCTCAGCACCAGCGCTTTGCTGTCACAGGGGCAGGGCAGGATGGGGAAGGAGGGCAAGGACCAGGAGAGGGAGGGTGAGGACCAAGAAGGAAGGATGCTCAGCACCAGGAAGGATGTTCATGACCAGGAAGGGTGCTTAGTACTGGGGAGGTGCTCAGCACCAGGAAGGAGGCTTGATAATGGGAAGGATGCTCAGGACAGGAGGACAGGGAGGGATGCTCAGGACCAGGAAGGATGCTTAGCACCAGGAAGGATGTTTGGTACCTGGATGGATGCTCAGGACAGGAGGACAGGGAGGGATGCTCAGCACTAAGAAGGATGCTCAGCATCAGGAAGGATGTTTGGTACCTGGAAGGATGCTCAGGACAGGAGGACAGGGAGGGATGCTCAGCACTAAGAAGGATGCTCAGCATCAGGAAGGATGTTTGGTACCTGGAAGGATGCTCAGGACAGGAGGACAGGGAGGGATGCTCAGGACCAGGAAGGATGCTTAGCACCAGGAAGGATGTTTGGTACCTGGATGGATGCTCAGGACAGGAGGACAGGGAGGGATGCTCAGGACCAGGAAGGATGCTTAGCACCAGGAAGGATGTTTGGTACCTGGATGGATGCTCAGGACAGGAGGACAGGGAGGGATGCTCAGGACCAGGAAGGATGCTTAGCACCAGGAAGGATGTTTGGTACCTGGATGGATGCTCAGGACAGGAGGACAGGGAGGGATGCTCAGGACCAGGAAGGATGCTTAGCACCAGGAAGGATGTTTGGTACCTGGATGGATGCTCAGGACAGGAGGACAGGGAGGGATGCTCAGGACCAGGAAGGATGCTTAGCACCAGGAAGGATGTTTGGTACCTGGATGGATGCTCAGGACAGGAGGACAGGGAGGGATGCTCAGGACCAGGAAGGATGCTTAGCACCAGGAAGGATGTTTGGTACCTGGATGGATGCTCAGGACAGGAGGACAGGGAGGGATGCTCAGCACTAAGAAGGATGCTCAGCATCAGGAAGGATGTTTGGTACCTGGAAGGATGCTCAGGACAGGAGGACAGGGAGGGATGCTCAGCACTAAGAAGGATGCTCAGCATCAGGAAGGATGTTTGGTACCTGGAAGGATGCTCAGGACAGGAGGACAGGGAGGGATGCTCAGCACTAAGAAGGATGCTCAGCATCAGGAAGGATGTTTGGTACCTGGAAGGATGCTCAGGACCATGGAGGACAGGGAGGGATGCTCAGCACTAAGAAGGATGCTCAGGACCAGGAAGGATGTTTGGTACCTGGAAGGATGCTCAGGACAGGAGGACAGGGACGGATGCTCAGCACCAGGAAGGATGCTCAGGACCAGGAAGGATGCCCCATGCTCTCCCACAGCCCAGCTGCCCTAGGCATCCCCCAGCCTGGTGCCAGACCTCCCCGACCCATAAACTGGGATTTATTCCGGATCACGGCACCGGTGGGGTCCAGGATTTACATCTGTGTCTCGAGCTGGGTTTGGTGGCCAATTTGCTGAAGTAAAAAGTTGTTTAGCTGCAGGCGTAATCTCATAAGCCTGCGCTGCAAATCAAAACCCCCCCCCTGCCGCTCTAATGGCTTCTCCCCTCTGCCCGGCTTTCCAATAGCGCTGGGAGCAGAGCTCGGAGTCACAGAAAAGCCATCGGATTATGACTGCGGGCGCTGCATTTTCCATTTACAGTAATAAAATACTGAGGAAACAAAACAATTTAAAATTCCAATAAAATTCAAACCAAATCTTTGGCTGCTGAGCAGATTCAATTATTTAGCTGTTATTGAGTGCAGGCTGGAAAAATAGAGCAGGTCAGGGAAGGAGGGGGAGCCCGGAGCGCCGCTGGGAACGCCGGTGAGGCCAGGAGCTGGTGAAACATCTTCTGGGAGAAGCAGCTGGTGATGGACGCCTGTCCCTGGGTTTGGCTCAGGGATGGCGAGAGCCAGGGCTGCTCATGGTGGCTGAGCCCACCTGCGTGTTGGGGTCCAGCGGTGCCGGATGGGGTCCACGGCACATCCCACCCCACCCCAGCGTGACGGCTCCGATGGTTCATGATGAAGAGGAGCGGGACAAGCGTGGTGAGGAGCGGCTGGGTGCCAGGGCTGCCTGCGCCTGATGGGTGACAGCGATGGTTCGGTGACAGCGATGGTTCGGTGACAGCGATGGTTTAGTGACAGT
>NW_010310544.1:4109-5670 GCF_000700745.2 Antrostomus carolinensis
AGTGTTGGTTCAGTGATGGCGGTGGCTTGGTGACAGCGGTTGTTCATTGATAGCGATGGTTTGGTGACAGCAGTGGTTCAGTGATGGTGGTGTTTTGGTGACGGCAGCAGTGGTTTGGTGATGGCAGTGGTTTAGTGACAGTGATGGTCTGGTGATGGCGGTGGTTTGGTGATGGCCATGGTTTGGTGACAGCAATGGTTCAGTGATGGCCGTGGTTCAGAGAGTTTGCATCTCGCAGTAATTACAGCCCGTTAGAAGCGGTAATTACTGCGGAGACGGGGAGCGACGGAGCCAGGCAGCCGCCAGCGCGCCGGGAGCCGCCGGGAAATCGGTCGCTCTGTAATTTTCCCGGTGGGGTGTTCGGTGCGTCACCCTGATATGTGACAACACACCGAGTTGGTGGCTTGTCACATCCAACCCAGCTGGTGCAAAGAGGTGACAAAGGTGGCTCCTGGCTCCCCGCCAGCCGGTGTGCGGTCAGCCGCGGGGCTCTCCTGGCACGTGCCAGCACCAGGGCTCGCGGGGGGGATGCCCTGGGCCGAGCTGGGCTCAGCTGGGCAGGAGCTCTGCCCGTCCCACAGCAGCGCAGCTCCAGGGAGCTCTACAGGCACATCCCAAAAGTGTCACCTGTTTGGGGACAGGATTTTGGTGACTCGCACCGGGGCGCCGGTGTGCGGTCAGCCGCGGTGCTCTCCTGGCACGTGCCAGCACCAGGGCTCGCGGGTGGGATGCCCTGGGCCGAGCTGGGCTCAGCTGGGCAGGAGCTCTGCCCGTCCCACAGCAGCGCAGCTCCAGGGAGCTCTACAGGCACATCCCAAAAGTGTCACCTGTTTGGGGACAGGATTTTGGTGACTCGCACCGGGGCGCCGCGGTGCCCGCAGGTGATGCCACCTCCGCCCCTCCCTCCAGCAATGGCCCAGTTTTTTTATTACTTTTGCTTGGAAAAGAACATTTCCATGGAATGGGCTCATTAGGGATTCTGCAAGTGTCACCAGCTAATTAGTGTCATGTTAATTGAGTATTCACGATGCTGCCACCTCCAAGGACAGTGGTGCCGGCATGAAGGGGAATGCAGATGTGCGTGGCTCGTGGTGCTAATGGGCTGCAGTGCCATACCGTGCCGTGCTGTGCCATGCCGTGCTGTGCTCATAGGGTGCCTGTGCCCACTCGTGTGCCCACCACGCGGGTGCCATCCGGGTGCAGGAGCTTTATGGAAGTTGGATGGTCGATGCCTGGGACGGTCCCGCACCTGCACGTGTCCGGCTGTAGGGAGCTGCTGGTGCTCCCAGCAGATACATTAAATCCTGCTGCAGGACCCTGGTTTTAATTAGCTTGATACACTCGTTAATAACCATGTCTATTTAAGACACCTGTAAGAATCCCGTGACACCAGCGTAGCGGGGGGAGAGGCTGGCGAACGCGCCGCCCTTCTGCTGAGTTCCGGCTGCACCGCGCTGGTGGAGAGAGGATGGAGAGCGACCACGACCTCGCTCCGGCATCTCCCCCAACATCCCAGGGGTGATGGGGGGTCTCACAGCTGCCAGTGCCCCAACCTTCCCCG
>NW_010310544.1:5842-7074 GCF_000700745.2 Antrostomus carolinensis
CAGACCCATTGAACGGCTTCGTTAGGTGCCTGGCGGCGCGGCTCTTCCGCGGGGACTTTGGTCTTGGTGGCACTGGGAGCAAAGTGATCCCCAGTGTCCCCGCGGGGATGCTCAGCGCCTGCGGTTCCCTTCCCCAGGGCACCCAAAATTGCCAGGCAGCAGGGGGAAGGGTCCCAGGGGCTCCTTGGTGGGGGGGGCCCGCCCCGCCTGGCGGCGCGGCTCTTCCGCGGGGACTTTGGTCTTGGTGGCACTGGGAGCAAAGTGATCCCCAGTGTCCCCGCGGGGATGCTCAGCGCCTGCGGTTCCCTTCCCCAGGGCACCCAAAATTGCCAGGCAGCAGGGGGAAGGGTCCCAGGGGCTCCTTGGTGGGGGGGGCCCGCCCCCAATTCCCCCCTTTTTGACCATCTCTCCCTTTCAAAACCCAGCCCCGGGTGGCACCGGGTCCGGCATCCCCGGGGTGCCACAGACATCCCCTGGCAGGAGCAGGGATTTTGGGAGCATCCCCCGTGTGCCGACGTGTACGTGCACACGCGTGTGTGCACGTGGGGATTCTAAACACCTAATTTATTCCATCTATTAGATAGATTTTGTAGATTTAATCATTTTCACAGTTGGTGGCTCATTGGATACTCAAGATAAACTCCAAATGAAAGTATAATGGGTACGACAAATGAGTTTTCACACCAGAATGGCAGAAACTTGCTCGGAAGAGTTTGAAAAGAACAAAAATATATACATATATAATTTTTTTTTTCTGCAGTGGCTTTTGCTGACTCCAGTAGGTTACCACAGTTAATTTCACCAGTTTTGTTCATCTGTAAAATTGCATAAAAGTGACATTTTTGTGCTCATTATAGGAACTGCTGATTTATGGCTGGTAAATGCAATGCTTTTCCATTTTTGGTGAGGTTCTCGTAGCAGCGCAAAGCACCCATGAAATTGCTTGTATAATGTAGTTTAAATCCAATCTCGGAGAAAGATTCCCCCGTTGGGTAAAGTGACATTTCCATTCTCCACACCGAGTTTATTTTAGGCCACTTAGAAGTGACTCTGGCAGCGGGAGGGGGCAGGTTGGTGCCGTGACCTGGTTTCTGCCGGCAGCGGGTGGGGGGGTACCGGGATGCCAGGTCCCCTTCCTCCCGGTGACACCGGATTCACCGTGTGCTTTGCTCCCGGCAGGTGAGACGGCGGCACCCATGCATTCCCCCCGCTACCCCAGCCCCGCCGAGCTG
>NW_010310545.1:0-321 GCF_000700745.2 Antrostomus carolinensis
TGGGGGTGTAAAAATAAAGATCCTGTACCACAAATCATGTTTGGCACCAGGGGAGGTGGGGGAAGGCAGCCGGGGAAAACAACGTCCCTGCTGCTGCAAGGAAGCACTGAAGGGTGAATAAACGTTTTTAAATGCGACTGTCACTTACTTATCCAGGATGAAGTAGAGATCAAAGGCACCGTGACAGGAGCGCTGCTCTTCTTGCTCTTCCTCCCTCTCCGGCCGGGCGCAGGAGGTCAGGCTCCCCATTGCCAGCAAGAAGCAGCACAAAAACGCTGCTTTCTCCACGCTGCTCCTGCAACTCGCCATCTTTTCCTTTCC
>NW_010310545.1:334-612 GCF_000700745.2 Antrostomus carolinensis
CCTCCCCCAGTTTCTTCTCTCTCTCGTTGCAGACCTTACGGGCACCTCTTCGGAAGCACCGATGGAAGAGGAAAGAAAAGAAAAGAAAAAAAAAGAAAAGAAGAAAAAAAGAAAAGAAAAAAGAGAAGAAAAGAGAAGAAAAGAGAAGAAAAGAGAAGAAAAGAGAAGAGAAGAGAAGAGAAGAGAAGAAAAGAAAAGAAAAGAAAAGAAAAGAAAAGAAAAGAAAAGAAAAGAAAAGAAAAGAAAAGAAAAGAAAAGAAAAGAAAAGAAAAGAAAAG
>NW_010310545.1:672-998 GCF_000700745.2 Antrostomus carolinensis
GGCGGGCTGCCCCGAGCGCCTCGGCCCGTCCGGGCGGGGAGAAGCGGCTCCTCTCGCAAGGGCCAGCGGCAGGAAGGGGCAGAGGGAGGGGAGCGGGGGGAGGGAGACAGGATCTTATGGGGAAAGCTGAACTGGGACTTTCCTGTTCCGGGATACTGAGGTGGGAAAGGCTGCTGCGAGAGGGGGACCGGAGTCAGGCATCGCTTGCGCCCCAGCCCCGCCGCCCTTGCGGGCGCAGGGCGGGCGTCCGGGCGTCCCTCCTTCCTTCCCTCTCTCTTGGGCTGCCCGCGGGGCGCTTGGCAGCCGCGCCGAAAACGCGAGAGCAG
>NW_010310546.1:0-16634 GCF_000700745.2 Antrostomus carolinensis
CCAATCCAAACCATTCTATGATTCTAAGTATAGTTTTAAATCTATTTCTGCCTATTTCCATCTAAAAATCCAACACTAACAAAACCACATCTGCGTAACTGCCTTCAGTGTAATAAATACAGACACCTTAAGGATCCCTGTAAGAAAAAGGGAGGTAGCTGGGAAGGCAGAAAGATACACTTGACAACTACAGATATAAAGCTGAATGCTATTGACAGCTTTAACTGTTGCTTCACACTTAATAGTTTTCGGAGAATTAAAGTTTAAAACTTCTGGTTTACGGCTAAGAAAACAAGGAACAAATCACATTGTTGCAGCTATTCATGTTAAAACTTCACTGAGACAATGGTCAGCAGTTACTTTGCTTTTGTAGCTGGCTCAAAAAATTTTATGAGTACTTCCCAAAAACGTATTTTCAGGTCCCGCTCCCAGAAAAAGGCAACTTTGAGCAACTGGTAATAAATTCCACTTAGCAATATAAGATTCTTGAAGTTGAAATGTTATCCAAAGCATTAATTCAGTTTTAGCATCAAGATCCTTGACCCAGACTTTAAACAATTTCAAACAAGTTATTATTTCTTACAGTGATTTCAAGCACCTTAGAGAAAATAATAATTTTCACAGAAACACAGCTCTTTAAAACAAGTACTATCTGTTTCTGGTAACACCAACTATTTTCTCTTTTCTGTCTACAAAAAGCATTATCATGACCTACTCACCTTTTTCATAGCACTGTTTTTCCAATGGCATTTGTGGATTATAACTATAGCCATCCTGCAGTGCTGCAGCTCATAAACCACAAAGAACGTAGTAAACACGTGGTCTATTGCCACATATTTTACTCTTCCATTAAGTAACCTCTTTACCCCAACAAAATTTACTACCCCCTTTGCTACCATCATGACCAAAAATCTGGCTCAATACAGCCTTTTCTGTCCCTTGTCCACCGTTTTCCTTTTCTATAATACTGCAGGAAACACTCAGTTATATTTTAGGAATTAGCAATAGCCCCTCTGTTTAAAATGGGAATTATTACCAGAACTTAAATGCCAAGCACCTTAGAAGTCAGCCACAGAGCAATGCACATGCAGAGTATAATCAGTGTTTCCTTCCTCACCTTCTTGGTAATCTTCCCTTTTGCATTTTATCTGGTACATTCCAAATCATTGTTAGAATTTCATTAACCTTATGTTTGCACACAATCTCACAAAATTTAACATCATTTCAAAATTTACAATCATTGTCAACCCATGACAATTCATAAGAAACAGTTTTCTGAGTCTAATAAATGAGGGATTATACTTAAAGCAACCCAACAGAAATACCTCTAGAATTCAACACACCGCTTTATAATCTCTGTGTCAAAGTTTGTATCTAAAATTAACTTAATACATGTTGCAAGGAGGAACCTTTGAGATTCTATACTTAGTATTTCATTGAGGCTTACATCCTGCATGTACAGCATAATTTTAATTTGCCAATTTTAGATCCAAGAAGACCAAATTATGTTCTCAAAACACATACTAATGTAATAGATATTAAGGGTTGGTGGAATAGTATTTGCAACTCACAATGGGTAAAACGAACCTCCAAAATGAATACCAGTATATTCCAAAATGGAAATGCCAAAAGGCTGAAAATATTTAAAAAAATTCCTCTCTTGCCTTTCAAAAAATGGTGGAATCTAGAAATAGAAATTATAAGTCACGTTTTACCAAAACTAGGTTTTCTTTTTAAATCTAAAAATAAGAACTGAGCTGTTCAAAGCTAAATATTAATCACAGATAGAAAGGACTTACCTTCCTGTCTGTTATTTTTCCTTTTTAGCCATTTTTCCACAGTTTCTGCACTTACGCTTTCCGACACAAACTCATCTAGTACCTGGGGGTGAAGAGAAAGATAGGCCTTCACTTTTTCATCTGTTAAACCTGAAAGAGAGAATATTAATTGATTACATTAGTGATATGAATTCCTCATATGGAATAACACCTAGACACCAACAACAATCAATATTCTTTTGTTTAACAGGTGGATTGAATACAAGCTTATTTAAATTGTCTCCTCCCAGATAGAGCAATAAACAGTCAAAAAAAATGAGTATTCATATAGAAAACAGCAGAAGCATATGCATGCAAGATATTGTATAAAAAAAGTCCCCTACAGGAGTACACATAAACATTACCTGGGAGAAATGGCCAAGAAGGAATTATGACTATAAAATTACTTATTTCATAGATATGCAAGATGAAATATTAATAAAGAAACTGGGCAGAAGAAAACAGAAGAAAGTGAACTGGTATTTCTCATAGAGCACCAAATTCAGTATTCTCACTGCAAATGTCAGCAAAAGCAACAAAAACTATTATACAACACCAATATCAAGCGCAATTTTTAAATACCAGAGTCACTTAAGTAACTTTAGAAATATTAACTCCTTTCACGTGCATGCTTCCATTGCCTTAGCTATTCAGTTATCAAAATAAAAGTAATTATAGATAAAAGGCCTTTACAGTATCTGCAACAAGAAGAAAATTCCAATACCCATTTCAGAAAAAGAAGCAAAATTCAGAATCTCAGATCCCTGACACAATCATAAATAAATTCCCTAATTTCTAAAATTACAATCTGATCATACTCTTCACAAATCCCCCAAACAAAACCAGTGGCCACAGGGAAGTGAACCCAGGAGTGCCAAGGCCTTGTGAGGGAGGGCAGGAAAGAAGCACACCTGTCCTCCAAGGACTAAGCTCCAGGCTGCCACAAAGGGAGCAGTGCCCTGAGTACAAAAGCCTTAATGAGACCCCACTACTTTGATTGTTTAACCTCAGGTGACAGTTCATAAATTTAGAGCATAATGCATCTATACAGAAGTACACGTGCCGCATGAATGAAGAGTTTTCAGCCAATACAGGTATCACATCACATACTGAAAAATCAGTCTAATTAATATAATTTTTTAATTTGCTCAACTAAGAAAAACGTAGTACCTAGAAAAACTTCTAACTTCATAGCAACAGAATTTGAAAATAAAACATGTGTTTGGAGAATCATTCATGAAGACTATTGCATTTTGAAGATTTACCAGAATTAACCATCAGAAAGTCATCAAAATTTATCTGCCTTTTATGTTCTGGATGAAAAATGACCAATACAGGCTTGCCACAAAATACCTGTTACTTCCAGGTTGTCTTCAGACTGCAAACAAACACCTTTTGTTTCCAGTAAGAAACTAGCAACTGAAATTCTACAAGGGTTGATTTGCATTCTCAGTGAAAATAACCTTAACCTCCTTACGCGTGCAGTCTGTGTTCCTTGACTTCAATGGAAATACTTCCTCAATTCAAACCTTGATGGGTTGTCGTTTTTGTAACATACACATCAAAATTCAATGAAATGTCAATTTGAAAAATTTGAAACAAGACTTCAGTCTACATGTCAGGCGTTTAATTTTCATTCCAGATATCCTGCAATTTCACCAACCTGAGGGTGAAAACGCTCCTTTAACCTTACACAGAAAAGTGATTCATGGAACTGATACAAAAAAAATAAAAATAAAAATAAAATCCTACAACAGCCTTTAAATTACCCATGCATGCAGCAGGCCAGAAAGCACAGAAAGATTGGAATGATGATTAATTCCTCTGGGAATTAAAAGAAGAATTCGGTATTTGGGTTGAATGTCCATTCATTCCATTTATGCATTAGAGTTTGCTTTCCTGATTCATATATATATATATATATATATATATATATCCTGTTTAACTAAAAACACACAGACACCAAACCACCTTCTTCCTTTGTATTCTTATTTTAAAGGGATAAACCCACATTTCAGTGCTGACACCTTTCTGGCACAACTTGCTATTGCCATGTTTTACGCACACATTAATTATTTGTTCTGGATTTGTGCTTAAATAATTAAAATGGTAATAAAAATATCACGCAAAAGGACACACACATATCAGATAAACTCTTCCTTTTTTCATTTCCCTCTGAACAAACCATAGGCAAAAAAAGGCTCAGGCTGCCCACTGCTTGTGCTAGCTCAGCAGCTCCTCGCTTCCTGACCAGCACGCCTGTTTAGGTTCTCTTTGTAGATCTCGATACGAAATGTCCTCTTTGGCCATGCTATCTGCTTTTAAAAGTTCATTTATACATATGGAAAACATTAATCAAGGTTGGTTTGGTTTCATTTTTAAAATTTCTTGGCTACCCCTGTCTGAGCAGTAAGTGGAAATACAGCTTTTCAATAAATGCTGGGTTTTATGCAAGTGTTTCACCTTATTGTGGTTTTTGTGTATCATCTCATTTATTATAGGGTAGGATGACATAAACTTGACAAAGCTCCACACAAAGCAGAGGGCAAAAGATAGCCTGACCCCTCAACACCACCCAAGAGGCAATTCCTTGATCAGGGAAAGCAAGAATCTTTCTGGCAGGACATTCATTTTGGGGTGTTAGGAGTGGGAAGGGTGAGTCAAATGATAGAAAATAAAGAATTTTATTTACTTACAGCATTTCCATAAACTGATGTATTGGCGCACTCTACCAAATAAACAATAGCCCCCTTTTTCCACTTTGCATATGCCTGAGGCTCAAGCTGTTCATCTAATTTGGCAAAGCTCATGCCAGTCTATCAAAATTTTGGTTTTGTGTTTTGTGGTTGGGGTTTGGGCTTTTTTGGTGGGGGTATTTGTGGCTTTTATAAAATAACTCCTTGGCTTTCAATAGTGCATGTGTAAGTGTTTCAAGGTTGGGTTTTTTTTTTTTTCATTCACAAACTATGAGAAATAGCTTTTTTTTCATTAATAGCAGAAATATACATAGTTGAAGAGAGAATTATGGGTGCATTTCTTCCCTTTCTTATTTTAGTAAACTAACTATAGAAAATACAAATATTTCTACCAAATATCACAGTCCAGTAATTTCAACATAAAGTAGAAAGCCAAACATTTGTGATAGTCTGGTTCAACAAATAATCAAGAGGTCTCTTCCAATCCCTAACATTCTGCGATTCTGTGAAATAACTATCTTTTCAGTAGTCCTATGATTAGGACCTATGATACTTAAAAAACAGGCTTAATTTCACTAAAGGAAAAGAATAAAGAAACCTTTATCTGAAGACAGTTTAGCAAGTTTAGTAGAGCTATTTAAAGAGGAACAGTTATTCATGTAGACTCTGAACCACCATATGAAACTATCTTTTCTTTTTATTTATTTCAACAGTGTACCAGGACTAGAACACTCGAAAACAAAAATCTCACCACCATCACCTTCCAATATACCTGTATTTCTGTCTCAATACTCACAAAGCCAGCATGAGCACTGCAGACTGCTTGATTTAGTGACTGTCTGACCTGGATCCCCCTTTTCATCCACCAGTAAAGCTTTCATGTCAGCAACTCCAACATTTCATTAGTGATAACATCAGGTAGAACTCTAAAAGAGATTAACTGAATACACGGAGCAATCTCCCACTGTCCAGTGTAGGTAAACTAACAGTGTCTGAAGTCAAACAGAAAATCTGCAGCACTAACGAAAAATATTAATTAATGTGAGAGGAAACTAGGGAACTTTTGTTGCAGCTGGACGTACTATGCAAGCAGAGCTAGATGATCTCCTGAGGTCCCTTCCAACCCCTACAAATTCTGTGAGTCTACAAGCCTCACATGAGTGAAAGCAGTTTCCAAATGAAATATATATTTGAACGACCAATAAAGAATAAAGCATAACAGCAGTCAGCTTATGGAATAGGAAGATTCAAGTAATAAATGTGTTCATATCCACCCTGTTGATTACCACAATCCTCATAACGTCTATGAGGAGGTTTAGGAGAGACAGAAACTGTAAATATTGTCACAGTCTTATACGTTGCGGTCCTCTTAAGATGTCAGCAAAACACTCTTTGGAAAATAACTGGATATCAGCACTTTAAAAAAAAAAAAAGTGTAAAACACTTTTACTTCTGTCTTAAGGGAGAAACTGCTTTTTAAGCAGATGTGACAAAGTATACCAAACTCAGCATCTTTACTCACTTTACTGGTTTAAATTGTAATGGTACCGCAAGGCAACATCGTAGGTTCGTCTACACCAGCAAACTGAAGAGTTGTTCACTGACCTGAAACCAGGCGGCTTATAACTTCTTCCATCCTTAATATTAAGCTCTCTTGACCTCCAACAAGGATGATGAGGGAAAACTGGCACAGGAATACGTGCTGATTGCCTGCTGGGAACCATCTCCAGCCCAATCCTACTCCAGAGCAACGCTGGGGACCTGCCTGGGACATCACTAGCTGGCTTTGGCCAATACACTGCCAAAAACCATTCTAATAATTTAACAGCATAGACAAAAAAAAAAAAAAAAATCCAGTACACAAAACTGCTGCTTCACACTGTTTGTTTATTATCCCAGATATAGCCTAGCTGGATTCAAAAATAAACTAAGAAACAAGACCTCCTTCAAACATCAATTATCAGTAATTTCTCCTTGACTTTGAGCCAGTCTCCAACAGCCTTCCTTAAAAAAAGAAAAAAAAGAAGCCAAAATAATTTGAAAATTATATTTTTGCTTTCAGTTTTTATGCTGTCTAAAATATTTAAAACTTTTCTTAGATATCAGATAAGCTGTGTAGTACTGAATCAATTAATGGCTCCACTCTCTGACTTTTAATCCATGTCATACTGCTCTCTCCTCTGAGAATAGCTTCACTGAGCTCGGTATAAAGCAGAACTGACTGTGAATGAGCTGAAAGAATTGAAGCCTAGAGCTATGTTTAAAAATCTGCTCCATTTAGCAACATGAGTCAGTCACATCATTAGCAATTCTTGCAAGTTTTTCATCAGCATTATGATATTTGGTCTTTTTCTAAAATCACTAGCTCCATCAAATCTTATGATTAGGCAAGAATTTTAGTTTTCAACTGGAGTTTCTGGTTCCCAGGCTGGGGGCCACATGGGGAGGCAGGGGAGAATGCATAAAAATTGATGAGCCAGCCTAATACTTACTGAGGCTCAGCATTTTATCCTAGAACAGCTACACTCTGAAAGGCTGCAGTCATTGCTTTCCTCAAAACCCCTGCAACAGTGTTTGATGCATATGACATACCTTTCACCCAGTTAGACAGGATTCAATGCTTTGAAAACACAAATGAGGGTATACATTGGTCAATATAAGAAATCAGATACAATTTATGTATTGAGAAAGCTTTATTAATAAAGATTAAAGGAAATAACTATAAAATATTATAAATGTTGCACTTGTCAACATTTAAAAAAATAAAATGAAGGAGAAAAAAAAACAACACCACACACACACACACAAAAAAGAAACCAAACCAAAAAAACCCCACAAATTGGCTTGTTTGGTTTAATAAACAATTCTTAGGGGGGGCCATGGAGTCACTACAAATATGCACAAACTTATAATTTCATGATGATAAACACTTTCCAGATAAGGTATTATCTGAAATAGAAAACAACCTTACCTCAAATAAAAGTAAAAAAAGGTATAATATTAAAATAAATCTCCTCCTCTGGAATACCAAAATGATGAAGAGAGATGTGTAACACTCTGTCAAAATAAGCACTTGAAAATAAGCATCATACTTGTTAAAAAAAAAAAAAAAAGCCTTAAAAATATCTGAAAGTAATCCAGACGAGCTAATTTGAACACAATTTTGCCTGTGTTCTCCTTTATTTAAATCTGTCTTGTCCAACTCTTTCTTACATGAAGATCATCTCTCCGTATCTTTCTACAGAACCTTATAAATGATATTTGTAGTTATTCTCAAAAGCATTCAAGGCATGTGTGTACATTGCTTCATTTGGATTAAGCATTAATCCCATTAAATGAAGCCCTTCTTTGTTCAAAGCATCAGGATTCAAAACCACAGGCACAGTCAGTTTTGGAATATCCTTTTCAAGTCAGACTTTTTATCTTAATCCATTTAAGTATACAGGAATGTAATGGAACCAAGTCCCCAAACTCTGTGAAACCTGACATTATTGGTCTGGAAAAAAGTATAATCACTAACAAGAAGCAATCGTAATGGTTAAACCCCTTTTTCATTTCTGGTTTTTTGAAAAATTAATTCACAAACTCATCTGTGAGCAGCTCCATTCACCCTTTTTGCCCTTCCTCCTCTGATTCCTGCCTGCAATGCTAGAAGAAAAACAATACACAGCTCTGGCATTCAGAGTATTAGATTAGCAGTGAAAAACAATAATGCAGCACACAAAGAGACTATCCTGTTGATTTTGGTATGTTAAAAGGGCATGTGTTTGTTTCACATATAATAAATTTTATCATTAAACATTCCAGATCTTCATATAAAGAGGAATGCTTAGTTATGCCAACCTCCAGTCACTGCATGAAACTACAAGCTCTGGATGCATTTAGATCACAGTTTCACCCACAATCAAGTGCAGTGGCTACAGCAGGCAGCAGTACATGATGCAACATCTGAGCCAGGACACCAGCAGCACTGCTTAAGTTTTACAGAGAGGAAATAAAGACCAGATCAGCCAAACAGAGCTGGAATGTATTTACATAGAAAGAATGCCAATAACCACCTTATCCTCTATCCTGTAATTCAAATCCCTTTTTCCTGATAAAGCCATGGATGGATCTTTGTATCTGAACGGGCCAGATGCTGAGGAACACATGGACATAAGTGCCTTTAGTTCCCACCAACTTCCACAATGGTTTTTCTGATACTACCAGCATCTTGCAAGCTTCAGCCCTGGACATCTACAGATACTCAGCTGGTTATGTCTCCCAAAATCTAGCACTCAAGAATGGCACAGTACTGCCAGCTCTGAGCACTGTTTCAGTATTAAGTTAAAAACCAAAAGGCCACTTAAGAATGTTTATGAAAGCAGTTTTCATCAGCTAGAGGTAAAAGGCCTATAACATTTCCATAGGAATTATGTATAAGCTTTATGGGGTGAAGGAGTGTTCCCAATTTGAATAATCATTTTTCTATAGGGTATCAATACACATTTCAAATTGTCTGAATGGCCTAATCCTGCACAGCACGTACAGTGTTATGCGGTAATACCATCCATTATTTGATGTATGGGGCTTTTTAATACGCTGAATGCTACTTTCCTGGTTTGAGAGTAGTTTCTCTCCAATTCTAATTAGCACTTTGGAGTAACTCTGTAACAAGCTTTATTCTTCTTACAGGTGCATGATGTGACCAAATTTGGGGATTTAATTAACACTCACCAAAAAGCTAACAAAAGGAATACAGAAATGCTTCAGGAGTTGCAAATTGTAATCAATTTAATTTCAAATCTTTGCTGGAAAAGAAAGCTATTTATGATCTTAAAGTTACTGATAAAAATAATTATCAACATAATTAAATTAATGCTTCACACTAAAGCAAGCAAAAATGTATTTGTAAACATATAAGGAACATCTCAGTGTGACTTATAATTATTTGTTCTTTTTTATTCTTTTTGTGCAGACACACAGCTGGGGTACCTTGTCTCCTGCCCAAAATACACCTGAGCAGTAATATGCAATTTTACAGTGACAAGTACCAAAATACAGTTAATTCATAACTCATTATGAAAAATGTCAAGTCACTCAGGAATTGGATCTAATCCCTGAGAAGATCATATGTGGCTGTAAATTAAACTACTTGCAATCAAACAATGATACAAGGCAAGAATGCCTTAACTCTTCCCTTGAAAACAGGTGTTGGGACAAAGTTCTCGATTTATGAGTTCTCTGATAATGATAGACTGATGTAATGTCTTCCTCCCACCTGACTCCTGATCCCCGAGTAGCTCCCTGTTCAAATAAACTTTTATGGCTCAAGAATAGTCCCATTATGATTATTACCAAAGTTTTACTGCTGATTTTTTTCAAATGAACTCCCGTGAATAAAGTTCTGTAAATCCTTTATAATATACTTACCAATACAAACTTACAGCGCTGTTCTCTAAAACGCTACTTAACTTATTCCACAAACAAGATCCAGTATGACGAAACCTCCTTTGAAAGATACTATATGCCTGTGCCAAGTCTTAACTCTGTTATTCTACTAAACAGGATACAGAGAATGTTCTTCCTTTTGAAAGGAGCATCCCATTTCATCTTAATACTTACATTGGTAGATGTGTTAGGACAGTTTCCCGGGGCACAGGACTCTTCTTAAATAACAAATAACACGCTACTTACCAACAAGATCGCAGATCCGAGTGTTCTCTACTTTGGTACTACTAAGATCATATCTGAAGCACCACAGATCAGGATTTGTCATTCTTTTTTAAGCCCCTCCAACCTTACAGTCTTAGGAGGCTTAAATAAAAATACAGTCGACATCCTTTATAAAATGAGGAGGTACAGAACCCAGAGAAATCTATCACTAAAAAGGTCTATTAAGAAGAAACCTAACATGGCTGCATCCAGAAAGGTTTGATCTGGTTCACGGGAAGTGAGCTCTTCAAAAACAAACCGTGCTAGTCCAACACTTTTCTAGACATCATGGCTAAAACAAAGCATATGCAAATATACACATCTGTTTAGACAATATATTTTGCAGATTCTGTAACTGTACTAGGCACAAGCTTGCTGAGTATACAAATGGGAAACTTCAGAGAGGATGCAAGGAACAGGCTGCAAGGTGCTATTGTTACCTGATCTAAAGCTCAGCCGTGATGTTCATGGATTCACTTGTTTTGGGACAGATAGAAACTACTGTCAAGATTCTGACCTACTGATCTAAGACAAAGAATGTCGCCTGCCAGCTGTACATTAAGACTAATAAATTGAAAGCTGAACTAGTGCATATCTTTTACAAAAAATACATTAATTTTAAATAAAAGACTTAAGCTGTAGGAGAGTTTAGCACACTTCCCAGTTAATCTCTTCAGGTTACTAATGGGTACTAAATGGGTGTACCTTTTAACAAAAAAATAAATAAATAAATCACAGTCTAAATCCAGTATCAACTTTTCTTACTTCAGCTTCCAGCGATTAAGGTTTTTTTTCATATTTTAACTATTAGCTTAAAAGATTTTTCAGCATTAGAGATCCTATCTTTGGAAAGGTATCACCTTTACAGGTGATAGGTAACACCTATCTTCTCTACAAGGGGAACAGGCTCACTTTTCTAAATTATAACACTGTATTTTTACACAATTCCAAAGAGATTTAACTCCAACTATTCATATGCACTTACAATAGTTTCAGAAAAGTCTCTAGCACCCTGAACAAATTTCAATACTTGCAAATAGAAAAGTAGTTTTAAAAAACAAAAGCTTACGAAATTCTCAGAAAAATAAGTTTTTGTGACAGAGATTCTGGCTTTAGCACTGGAATGTTAAAGAGCACAACACAGCCTTCCCTCAAACCCACCAAAAGTGCTACAGCAGATGTTTTAGCAATAAAGTTGAAATACAAGTTAGTGCCACATAATTAATCTTGGAAACTACTTTTTTACCTTACTTTCAGTATTACTATAAAATATGGATACAAGGTGCCTCTTTATACAAAATTAAACTTTGACTGACATTTAAAATAAGAAAACCTCTATTTAATTCTTTTGTGGGGAAAAGAATGCCTACATTCAGTCTAATTAAGCACTGAAAGTAAAGCACTGACTCCATCAAGCTGTCAGAAAAAAAGTTAGAAACTCCAATTTATTTAAAACAATAAAGGAAAAGAATTATTTTCTTCTTCTGCCACCTCTTCATTTTCAGCTGTATAAATGAGTGGAAGGAAAGATGATTTTTCAGATATGCTGTCTCTGCTCAATTTTATGGTGATGGACATAATGATATCTCCATGTCAGTAAAATATGGCCTAGGAAAAGCAGCATAACTCAAGATATTTAAATGAGTATGCCACTGAAGTAAAAGAGGTTTGAAGTGATAATTAAATACTGTGTGACATACACTTGTACATTACAGACAAGGACACATTGTGCAACTCTTACTTGCACTGGTGAACACTTATAGGAGTAGTTCTATTGACGTCAATGAGACTACTTACGTGGGTAAGAGCTCACTAACATGTGAAGAGTTGTGCAACAAAGCCCCAAACACGTTTCATTCCACACATTGTTTCAAGCTTTGTTCCTCAACCACAATTTTTTTCCCTAATAGTGTTAATAACAATTTCATTGATGTTACAATCCAGAAAAATATGTGAGAACATACAACTTGTTCAGTAGTATCTGACATCGCCCAGTATTTCAGCTAAACATTAAATCAGAGGCACACAAGAGTTCCAGATTCACTGAGGCTGGCAGGCATCCCTAGAGATCGCTTAATCCACCCTTTGCTCAAGCAGGGTCAGCTCAGGGTTCTGTCCTGTCAGCTTTTGAGTATCTCCAAGGAAGGAGACTCCACACCCTCTGTGCCAGTGGTCAATCACCTTCACCATTGAAAACATGTTCTCATGTGTTCAGGTGGAAATTCCCATTTCAGTTTGCGTTCCTTGCCTCTTGTTCTGTCACTGGCACCACCAAGGAAAGAAGAGTCTGGCTCTGTCTGTTTTACTTTTCTCCCCATAAGGTATTTATACACACAGGTAAGATTCCCCCGAGTCGTCTTTTCGCCAGGCTGAACAGTCCCAGTCCCAATCATCTTTATGGCCCTTCACTGTACTCACTCCAGTATGTCCATGTCTCTCTTGTACTGGGGAGCACAGAAATGGACCCAACACTCCAAATGTGTCTCACCAGGGCTGGGTAGAGGGGTAAGATCACCCCTCTCAACCTGCTGGCAATGCTCTTCCTAATGCAGCCTAGGATGCTGTTGGCCTTCTTTGCTGTGAGGGCATATTGCTTGCGCAGGTTCAACAGAAAGGAATTGCAGAATCCAGTGCTATAGGGACTCCTTATTCAGAGCAGGTCAAAGAAATGGAAATACCTTCTACTGCTTTGGGTGTTAGCACAACAGAATAAAATCAACACATGAGGCTGGCTGCATTTCTACAACCTTTCACTGGTGTGGAAACCCTTTACTCATGAAATCTCATCTGGCAAAACATCTTCCATCGATACTATTTTAGATAAGAATTCAAATAACCTATTTGTTACTATTTTAACATTTTCTTGCTGGCAACCACAGTAAAACAAAGACACAGTGCTTCAGTTGTGTGCCTAGGTTTTTTATAAACCTTAAACAAATGCCACAGATTTCAAATCTAGTTTCAAAGATTAAAAACAAGCAGCTGCATCTTTTCTCTGTCCTCCTCCCCCTCATCATTTCTGCAACTCTCTTTTGTTTGTTTTGGAGACAGTGTAGCTCACTACTAACCTGTTCACCTCCAAAAAGCATCCTTAAAAGAACAAGGTGGGGGGAGGTGGGTGGAGGGGAATTAAGTAAGAAGAGTTGAAAAGAGCAGAAATGAAAAGGAAAAGGAAAACAGGAGAGATGGAAAATGAGAACTTGTGTTTCCACAGGACTCGGGAAACACCTTAAAAATAGCATTTCAGTCTACATTCCCACATCCACAGGATGCATGTTCTGCATTGTGCCTTTGCTATAATGATTTATAGAAACTTTTCACAGGTAAGGACAATAAAGTACTCTATGAGAAAAACAAAGTCTGGTAGAATTACTTCATCTTTCAATGTAATTCATCTTTTCAATTTATAATAACCTGATTTTATCTAAAGCCTACATGAACTTGGCCATTGGCTACATTCAGAAAACACTTTAAAACTACAAAGATTACCATATAAGACAGACAGTCTAATATAAGAAATTAAGGCACGTTTCCACAAGGCTGGTCATAAATTTTCACTTTAGTACATTACAGTCATGGGGCTGAGATTCTGGTTTCTGTCTAGCATGCTGACTGACTGAAACAGTTCTCATGAGACTGTAATGGGCTCATTAGAATATCATATAATAACAAAACAAAAATTCTAAAAATATACCTAAAAATCATATTGATAGCACATAAACAGACTGATCCACTGCCAAAACTAGCCAGCTAAAATCTGTATCATAAAATATCCAATAGGAGAAGTAAACAAAAGAACTTCAAAACTTTAAAATCAGACAAAATAAAGAGATTTAACAAATAGGTAGCTTTCAATATTTTTAAACTCCTTCAGATTCACTCCAGTAAAGTCTCCAAGACTGCAACTTCTGTAGTCTGGAGAATATAAATTTTACTACTATTCAATTTAACCGATAGTGACATGAAAGATCTGGAGAAAAACCCAGAACACCCAAGATAACTAAAAAGTGACTGTGTTGCACTGCAAGAAAAATGGCACCAGTAGGTTTCTCAAGGATATGGTATCAATGATAAAAAGCAGTCATACATGATAGTACATTACTGTTTCTCCTTTAGTACCACTGTCACATTATTTTACAGAGCAATGGCTTAGTAGTTTTGTGAAGAGCAGCTTTGGGGACTAAATAGTGCTGGCACTTTGCTCATGTTCCTTCACAAGCTAATGAACATAACTGACAGTTAAACTCATCCGAGTCCCCTGGCAGGTCTTTCCAGCAAAAAAGTAACCCTGTAACGCTTGTGTTCAAATGACAGTGACACACATACTGTATCTTCACTGCAAGATCCCCAAGCATACTGGGGTCAGCAAACACAAAATACTTTCATAAGTAAGTTGAGTGCGCTTAGCGTGACAGCAGCTGAGGAAATCGTAATCCGTATGTATTTTTAATTGGGGGTGTGGGTAGGGAAGAAAGTAGTGAAAGGAATGAGGAAAGAGGTAAGCAAAGGGCTAATGAAAAATGCATCGACTCAAGGTTTTTAGGCACAGTCATCTTCTCTTGTGATAGGCAGGTTCAAGAAATACTAGATGTATTATCAGTAGGAAAAGGTCACAGGGCTCCATCTGTGACCATTCTTTCATCATGGATAAATGGGCAGAGTAAAGCTGGGAGAAAGCACAAAGAGAAGACAGAAGCAGACTTGAGGGGCATGAGGATGAACACAGGTCAGAAGAGTACAAAGGCTCTATTCAGGAGGTAAGGGAATGAAGCCTCTGTGTAGCTAGGCACCACAGAGAACTGGAATGAAGAACCCACAAGGAAACAAGTTCAAAACTAACCAGGGTTAAAAAACACCCAAGCCCCCAAAGTAACAGCTTCTGCGACAATCAGGTTATCCTATCTACCTGTGTGTACCTTTATGATGCAGCAAAGAGTGGGCAGTATGAGGGTGGGAATAAGAGGCCAGGGTTAAGGGAAGGCCAGATGTCTTCTTAGAGAAACGCTGTCCATCTCCACTGATTTACAACGATTGCAAATTACAGCCTAAAACATGGAAGAATAAAAGCATGCCAACTGAGGGGCCATGTAGCTACACTTTAACTTGTTAGCATGTAACATGCAGAAACAGTCAGCTAGCACATTTTTCGGATATAATAAACAAGTAACTCACACCACAACTCGCTTGACAGAGTATCAATCTATTGTATTCAGATTACAAAAAATGCCAAAGGTGTCTCCTGCACAAAAATCTCGTGCTGTTCAACCTTTTTGGACCACAAAAACAAGCAGATGTAGGGAAGATGAAAGGATTTCCTGATCATTGTACTCATTGTACAACACTGTCTTACCTATTGCACATTGTTTCCATGTCAACAATTATAACAGCAAGCTATTTTATGCTATGTAGTCTACTCTATGAAGCTCTTTTTATTTTTTTTTTTTTAACACAAAAGGAAAGGTCTCCTAACCTTGAAAGTCTGATTTGAAGATACAACATATGTTCCCTTTTTTATAAACACAAGAAATATGAGTTTTTAAAAAACTGATAGAAACTGTGCAAGGAATTGCCTTAACAGCCTCGGAAACAAAAGCTCTCCATACACCTGCAACACAGACCAAGATAATGCACGTGCCTCTACAAACACCTGATTTAAAAGGGTCATTTACAAGTGTAAAAGCAATGCTTGCAAACTCTTGGTCAATGATTAGCATCTTTTTAAGCTTTTTTGAGAACCAGTGTTTACCAAGGACAATCTAGTCAGCCTAAGGTTTGAATTGATGAAAGCTATTGTCCCTCTACCTCCCAATCTGCTCCCCTGGAAAGAACAACTCCATTACTCTGTTTTTTGTGAAATCCTGGGGCAGGTGGAGGTTGGGTTTTATTTTCCAGAAGGTCTGCAGGCCAAGAGAATCTTCTGCTCATAGCTTTTCCTATGATCACTTAAAACTCATCTAACAGCAGATTACCACCAAAAGGGACAGTGCTGCTTTACCTTGCAGCCCCAACCACATATTCCTGATGCCTTTTTTGTATCTTTGCAAGCTTTTGAGCAATTGTGAGGTGAACCAGATGGAAAATCCAGCTTTCTGAAAACTGATGCAACAAAAAAGTTTGATTTCAGCAGACAACTCCCCCGGGAGTGAAGCGAGTCGCAAGGACATTCCACCTGATGGCATCCTATCTCGTGTTACCTTAAATCAAACTTCACTTGGGGGGGAGGGGGGGGGCTTTAAAATGTGATTATCAGGTTTCTGATGACCATAAGAGATCTGACAGATAGTAAAATAACTGAACATAGATTTCTTATTTTATTTTGAAGCTGCACAACAAAACTGTGCCTTTGGAGGCAATGAATCTCAATTTTGGAGGTACTGAGTATGAATTTTTAGTGCTGGACTCAGTGCCCCCTAATAGGTTAAGTTCT
>NW_010310546.1:16663-25489 GCF_000700745.2 Antrostomus carolinensis
CCTAACTCTCAAGAACGGTATTGGTACCAGTGTTTTCAGGTTATACAAAATACATATTAAAAACACCCACATCTAATCATTTAACCTCTTAAAAGTAGTTGGAAAGTAGAATTTCCCAAGAAACAAAAATATTCCAACATCTTGAAATGTTCTTTCATTTGTAATCAGTATTAACAAAATAACTTTTGGTCATTTACAGAATGAAAATTGGGAGCATTTTTTTTTTGTTTGTTTTTCATTTTATATAACACAATAAATTGCTCCAGTCACATCAAAATTATATACTACTTAATACCTATATTATTTTATTTAGAATACTGAAAAATACAAAATTAATTATTAACTCGCAATCTTTCTAATGGAACTAACATGTTTGTACTTTTATTTCAACAAAGCTGCATTTTTCAGAACCTACAAGCGAGTGGTAAGAGCCCACGTCTCCACACCACTCAAAATCCCTCTATTAGGCAATATGCACACATGTACTTGTTTCTTTAATTCCTCCTTACTAGAAGTACTGGAAATGAGCTGAACCTTGCTAATCAATTTACTTGGCAAACCATAAATAAAAAAAAATTACAAGTAGTGTGGTCTCATAGAGATAAAAACACAACTGAGCTTCCTTAGAGTCAGATAAAGAAGAAATAATCCAAGATTGAGCAGCATTTGTCAACATAAGCAGGCTATCTAGTCCAGCTGAAGATGCCACCCAAGAGACACAGGCACACTGGAGTCAGAACTGCCATTCAAGAAGTGTTTTGTGCATAACCATCCCTCGTTGAGCCTTTAGGTATTTAATTATGAACTTTTACCACTTTAGTTAATCTGTCAGTAAAAACTACCACTTAAAAATAAAAACATTAAAACTCAATCCATGTTTTCCTGTCCACTGACAGGTTTACTAGCAGAGTTATGTGTGGATTAGCATTTGAAGCTTTTCTTCAGGAAAAGAACAGTATAATATAAAAAACCCCTTCCCATAAAAAGGGATGCCTAAACATCTAAGAAGGTCTGAAACTGTGGATGTGGTCACTATATTGCTAACGTAGGCAACAGGAACAATCAAAACCACCTCCTTATGCAACAGCAGGACCATCTGCAGAGAAGGCAGGATGTGTAGCATCACTACCCTCGGTAGCCAAAACTGTTTGAACCAACAACTGTTAAATCCCTGCAGACTGCCTTAACCAGCACACAGTGAGGAGCTCTAGCTGGAGGCAGGCAAAGGCAGGAGGAAAGTTTTTGAAGCAGGTCACAGTCCTCCCAGACATGGAGAAGTGACAGAGCCAGGAGCAGAGTAAGCAACAGTATTCCAGCACAGGGACCGCAGCACTCAGGTGGGTCCTGATTTGTTCTCCTGAAACTATTTCTGTTTCCCAAACGTAACATTTCACTTTGTAAGACACATAAAAGGCAACAGTATCAGAGGGTTTTTTTGCTTTATTTTAAGTAAGCCTCCTAGAACAACTCACACTCATGCTGCACACACACGTTTTTTATTGGGCCTTTATTTTAACATGTAGCAGGAAATGCTACTGAACTGCTGTATCAGTTAAGGACAACACTTTCCACTTCCCTAAAAGAAATGTAATGTCCATGCTGGAAAGATGTTCTGCAGTTACAATCATAAACATTGCAAATCCAGAGATAAAATATTACTACTTTGTTCTCGGGACCTAGTGCTCCCCTTCAGCACCCTCACCATACACCTCCTAATTCAAACTCTTAACTGTAGGAGGCCGTTATTCCAGAAAGTTACTGTACAAACATTTAGTGTGCAACTATTGCACACAGATGCTAAAACAACTATTCCCTTGATGGAGCTTTAATGAAGTTGATAGAAATCTACTAAAGGATTAACTTCCTCCTATGACTAGGGATAAATAGTTACGCTTGCCAAACTCATAAAGCATTTCATAATTCCATAGATTTATCTGCTTATTCTGTTATAAAAATGCATAAAGGTTTTGTTTGTTTGTTTTTTATATAAAGCAAAAATATTAACTGAAACATTACAACTATGGTTAGGATGTAGTACATAAGCATGACATGTATCTGACTGGTCATTTAAAGAAAAAGCACCATAGAAACGGAGATATTGTGGGCCGGTGCGAGGGTTAAAGGATGGCAGGTGAAAGAACAATCAGAAATATGTTCACTCATATTAGCATAACAGAAGCTTTTATTATGGATTGCAGCAACAAGTTGGTAGCTGTAGAGAGTCCTCATTTCAGAGAACTTTTGATTTGAGATGAGGTAGGCACATGTACAGCTCACTCTGGGAAGCATCAAAAAGCAGCTAAACAGTTGAATTCAGTATACTGAAGTCTGGCTCTAACTCTTTTGAATACCAAGAAACCTCAGCAGAATAGTGGCACTTTTGCTGGAACATTAAAAGTTAAATTCTTCTTTCCATCCAATCACATAGAACAGCAAAGGAAAAGCATCAAAAGATACATACTACTCTTATGACCACTACAGCACTGGTCTCACCTTGGGTTTATATGTCTCAGTTTCTTTTAAAATAGCATCATAAAAAAAAAAAAAAGTGTTATTTAATTAAAAGAAAAACTACAGCAGCACCACATGCAGTCACAAAAAAACTGCCGATGTCATGGTACCTTGATGTTGAGAGTTGTTTTTTACTTCAGAAAAATGATACTGAAATTAAGAGAAATGTTTTGTCTGTTTAATGACCGACTTATTAGAAGCAGCATCTTCAAAACATCCTCAGCTTTTCTTTGTAAAAAATGGATTGCTTCTGAAGACAGAAAAAATGGTGTTGCAGAGGTGTGTACACTCTCTAATGTCACTCCTTTTAAACAACGTGAATCTTGTAATAAGCAATAACTAGTTCTTGAAGCTTGCTCCTCCTGCATTTCCTAAACTTTTACTCTATCAAGCTGTAAAAAATACTGGGTAAACTTTGATTTTTAGGTCACTACCTTGTTATTTCAAAATAAAGCACAGACTTCTCAAAAAAATGAAATACAGCTTTTCTATGTTTGCCTAAAAAATACATCCTTTCGATTTAAATAACACCTCGATGTACTATAAACATTAATTAATTAAACTCAGAGACATTTAAGAGTAATAATTTTATGATCATATCAAAGAAACTGAGAGGTTCATTAATTTCTGCACTTTGTTTTCCTCTAAGTGTGGAGGAGTCCAAATTACTACTACTTCATTATATGAAATAAACTCATACAGCTTTAAAAGCTTATAATATTCCTGACACTTAAAGATGATCTCAGGACAGTTAGTCTTAAATGTTATAGCTATACAATCATATCAAGTAAGAAATACTTCAACATCAGTGTCTCTTAGCAGAAACGTTATATATAATTTACAGCTCCTAAGACAACATCTAATAGTATTTATACTCATGTACACAATGACTTTGCTCTACATATCCTGCATAAACATTTTCAAATGCAATTTGTGTCAGTCCTCTTCATCATCTCAAGTACTGTCTGTCTTCCACATTCCCAAACAAATAGTACAGCTAAAATACTGGCTGCTCATAAGCACTCATCTCCATTCATTTAGCAATATGCTGTTACTGACAACAGAAGGAAGAAATGTTTCTGCACGCAGTGACCAGCTGGATTACAAAACTACAGCATAGTCTGTCCCTAGCCAGAAATGGCTTTGGTCTTGCATGTAGAAAAAGGCTCAAAAAAAAAAAAAAAATCACTCCCTCACTTCCACATGAAAAGCACCTGTAATGGCACAGCAGAGATGAATTTCCATTTTCCACTCTTACTTTGCTTTGCTGTCAAGTATACCACTGAGACTGAGCCCAGGCTTCAACGATTCTCCCACCCTAGTTAACTCATCTCCTTTAAAAAAAAGTCATAGAAGACAACCATTCTTTGTGGTCATTTTCTTCCACTTTCCACATTATTACACATAGAGTGATCTATCATGAGGGCTCAACACTAGTCAAATTATTGGTATGGACATCAATTCTCAGTAATTCAGAGAGTTGCATGAAAATACGTATCTCGCACATAAGAGAAGTATAGTTTTTTTTAAATGGTGTGTGAGAGGTCTTATATTAATGAACATAGCATTTTAAGACCCTCATTTATGTGATTTTATTTTCAGAAGTACAAAGCCTTCCCATTAACTTTCACTTAAATCAATGGAAGTTAACTGTAATATTGCCATGTCCTGAATATGCACTACACTTTTTCAGTGCTACTTATCAAAACCAATGTAACTGAAATATTCAGAGCCTAGCGATTTTTCAGATCACCTACAAACTCTGAGAACAGTGACAAGTTTTCACACTGTCCAATTCACCCCAAAAGGTAGTCATATATCTAGTAAAATGAGTCTGAAATAGAGTAAAGACTCTACAAATGTTCCTAAAACTGTAGTGTATTATATAAACACAGAATAAATCTTGTTTGTGTCTCAATTTGTGAATACTGTTGAATTTTATACCTGCAGAAGGTTATACATTCTCAATGAAGGATCCTCTTTGATGAGAGAATACAAATAAAAAACTTTATTACAATAAAGACTTTAAATAAATCTCACTGTTTTGGGAAAGACTGAATTGTTCCCACAGATGTCACATCCTCAACAAAGTATCCCAACACTTTCAGCAAACACAGCATAGTATAACAATAATTGGGATTTAATTTGGGACTTGAAACAGTAAAGGACAATAAGCCAAATTTGAAGAAATTACACCCTCACATAAAGATAGCACGTGCTTTACTAAGATTTTTAAAGGAGGTATAGCCCTGTAGAAACCTAAGAAGCATTTACTTCTATGACAGTCATCCAACCTGCTTCGCTTCTTCCATAAATCCTTCTGCTTAGTGGAAAGAAAGAATCGTACGTATTTGGATAATTCATACCAAGTTATAATAAAGTGCTATAATAGCATTCTGGTTTTCAAGTGATAAAAGGAAACCTGTCATTTGAAATTAATTTAAATCATGAGTGCCCAAAACCTTTCCTTTTGATGTGCAGGCAGTGCAAAACGACAGCTAGAGGCTCTCGACAACAACTGTCCCATCACTCCTTCCCTCTAATCCATACATTGCATCCCTTCAGTTCACAGTTTGAGCTTGCTTGCCTTTGACTGTAACCCTGCACCTTCTTTTGAAGTGAAACCTTCTATTACCCCTTCTTTTTATTTTAAAGTATTTTCTTCAGTACTTAATGAAGGAAGAAAGTATGTTCTGACAGACACTGGATGCAAAAAACCCCCCAAAACCAGAACAAACCAGACAGCATGGGACCGCACATCCAGCTGCTGTGACTTGGCCTAAGCCCTGCATAGAGCACTAACCATCTGAAAACATCATCCACCTTGCTGAATACTATTTTGAAAAGTTGCATTATAAGCATTGGCACCCTATCTACTATTTGCACTAAGACCATATGCAAAAGTATACCCGTTTTCTCCAAAGTTCATGTTTTACATTTACATCCATGATTTTCCATCAGTATAGAAGCAATAACACACTCCAAATGTGTACTACAGTACTCCTGACATGAGGCCTCCTTGATACATCTTTATTCACACCTAAATTGTTTCCTGCCCAGATTTCTGCAATTCCTCACATACCATATTAAACGCACACATTTTTCAATAAGTTTGAATGCTGTGGCTATATTCTGCTAGTTAGTAAATTTTTATCACCTCTCTCCCTCTCCTCCCCCTCCACCACACTTCCCTTCCACCTCCAGCAGAATTCCTACAGCCACTGTCAGGGTGACAATGTTAAAAAGACATGCTGATTTCCAGACTTTCCACAGTCAAATTCTCTCATTTTCTGAAATTCAAATATTCATCTAATTTCTCTGTCTGTTCATTCTGCTTCTTCTGTCTGGTCTCCTTTACTGCCGTCTTGAATTTTTCTACAACTGGGAACAGAAACAGTGAAATTTCACTTGTCTTTAGTCCACATACATTAAGAATATTTTGTCCCTTCAGTAAACAATAGGTTCCTATTTGAAGTAACATTTAAGTAAACACTGCCCAAATCACTGCCCCCTCCTAGATTATAAACATCTTCTAACAGATTTTGGAAGACATTTTATAAAGAGCAGAAAGTAAAAGCAAACCAAACTGCTTAACCACATTAATTTAACAGCAGCATAGTGTTCACATACCAAACTCTGTTTTGGAAGAAGTAAAAAAAGGCTGTGAAAGAAGTTTAAACTATTGTTCTCTGTGCAAGAAAAAACAGGAGATTTCTAAAATCTCATAAATCTTGCATTTTCCTATTTGCTGCCAAGATTCAGGGGACAACCTAAAGGGCTAAATTGCAGGTCACTCACTAATTGTCTGTAGTCTTTAAAAAAAAAAAATAGCGAAAACAAAGCCAAAATTTTAATTTTCACTATTACAAAGCTTCTGGATTTACATCCTTATTTTTACAGATTCAAAGTTACACCATAGAGGTGATCAAAAGAGGACTCAATTACACAGTACACAGCACAGAAACACAGAACATGAGAGAATCTCTAAATCTCTTTCTCTGCTCTGAATCAAGACCAAATAAGTACTTTTAAGTGTATACCTTCTCAGATATAATTTAAAAGCTGTTTCTAAAAGTCTATGATATCAAGCATTCCAGTTTATATTGTGCTACTGTCAATGTATTTCTTACTGTTTAATCAGCATCTCCCTAATGTTTTCTCTTGTGATACCATGACTGCCTATGGCAAACAATTGTCTTGCTTCATGTATCAAGTTCTCTCAAACTGATTGCCATGTTCTATATCATCCTCTTCAATTCATCTTCTCTTTCCAGACAGATGAAAATTTATCATGTTTTCTAAATCTCTTACAGGTTATGTTGGATACTAACCCCTTCGTATCCCCAGAGCTTGGTCTTCCAACATATGCATGTTACTTTGGCTACAGCCTCACCAGTGGTCAACAAAGAGGAATTGTCTTTTGCATTTTACTTGTAATATTTCTGGTCAATAGAACTTTTGCTATACTTTGTTGACTTATTCATTTTGCTACCCGTTACTACCCCCTTGTCTGATTCTGCAGTACTTAAACCTACCTATTTCTGATTTTATATTTGCACATGTTGTATTTAGCATTATTTATGATACTTTGTTTGGTTCATTACAGATCTCACCAGTTTATCAAGATTTTTGAATGATAAACCTTTTTGCAACTTCTCTCTTGCTTAGTGGCATTCACTAATTTTTGTACATGTGCTCTCATGTTTTGTACTCTCCTCCATGAAAGACATGAAATACACGTAGCCTAAGAAAAGGTCTGCATGTGCTGTCAAGTTCAAGAGCAAATGACTAACAATTATTCTTTGAGTAAAACTGTTCACTTTGTAAATTCTATTATAATAATTTAAGTGAGAGTTCCCTGTTTGACTAGTGATAACACACAGAATGGCATACAAGTTGAGATAAAGTTCTGTAGGCCACCACAGCAGCTCTCAAACTGAGAAGCAGAAAAACCTGAAATGGTACAGCAGGAGAGTAAAAAAGGGCACAAGAAATGTTCAGTTTATCATCATAGAGTCCACTACCACATACAAGTCACAGTAATGATGGACAGCTATTATTGGTATCCCTTCTGAATGCCTGAGGGATGAGAATTTGGGGGTGCCTCTCAGAGGCACAGAAGAAGCACACAAGAGCATGAAGGGAAAAGGTACATCTCATTCCCGAGCAGTCTCGCCGTGCTGCAAACATACCGCCTCACAGGAAGCAGCTCTTCTCACTGTCCAGGACAGCAACACAGCACACCTGGGCACAGGTGCAGGCACACAGTGCTTGCTCTGGGAGTAAGAAGAAGTAAGCAAACAAAACCCCATACTGACCAGGAGGGAGAGGGCAGCCTCCACAGAATTAGAGCCTCGAACAAAGAGATCAAGAAGAATTTCATCAAATCCTACAGCTTAGACAGCACCTAACTTCCAGAAATGTTCCTCGCCTGCTATGTTCCTCCTATGCACTGTCAATACAGCTGTAGAAAATGTTCAGTCAGAGTTAACCTTCCTACAGTCAGTTCAGCCTTAAGCACCCACTTCATTTATAATGTCTCTCTGGCTCTAACGGCTAGGCTCTTTCTAGGAAACATCTTAATTAATGTTTGTTTCACACAAGCTATAATTCATTTTACATCTCACCATTTGTGGGTTTGTTTTTTTTTTTTAAGGAACAGTACATTTTTCCAGTTACTCTGCAAAACATAACTTTCATCCTCCCTCTTTCATGTCATACTGTATGTCCTGTATTAAAATTATAAAACATCTAGAATGTTACAATATATTACTAAACCACTCTTCACACAAAAAACTGTCTTTTTAAATAACTGAGTTATTCTAAAAGGGGTTTCAGTGAAATTCAATATCCATTTAAAGTTGCTTTTACTCAGAAGAAAATTATTTCATGAATTTTAAGTAATATAAGCAATACAAAAATCATTATAGCAAAAGCAAGAGAAGAGTACAGAGCCTGGTGCCTCCCTCAAAGACAATGAGATCATGCTACTGACTATAATGAAATCCATTTCAGCCTCCAAATTGCTAAAGGACTAAAATTATATAATTACTCACATTAAAACACAATTATCTTTTCATGTCACTATTAAAATGATGCTAACTGATAAAATGAGAATTTAAGTTATTTCATATTTTATAAACTAACATTTCGTGAGTATAAAGTATTTAGACTCACATTACATAGGAAATTAATACTACGTATGAAAGCTTCCCACTGAGGACTCATGAAATGTTTTTTACTTCAAAATAACAATCATAATCCTTTCCAAAATTATCTGAATTATCTGAATCCCTAGGGTGAAACATCATCCTG